>NW_018222778.1:118068-121481 GCF_001263595.1 Phalaenopsis equestris
AAGTGAGAGAGTGAGAGAGTGATAGGGACTGAGAGAGAAAGTAGATAGAGTAAGAGAGATAATAAAAGAGAGGGAGAATGAGATAGAGATAGAGCAAGAGAAAGACGTAAATAGAGAGGGAGGGGAGGGGAGGAGAGAGACACGAAGGGAGTTGGGGAGGAAGGGAGGGAAGAGAGTTGAGAGTGTAACAACAAGTGTGAGAAAGAGGACTAATAGAGAGAAGAATAAGAGAGAGATTATAAGAGAGAAGGAGAGAGTGTGAGAAAGATAAAGTGTGCAAGCAAGTGAGAGAGATAGAGAGATGGAAGTGGAGAGAAGAAGCGAGAGAGATAGAGAGAGAGAAAAAAGGGGAGAAATATAGAGAGTGGTAGAGGGAGATGAAGAGGGAGTGAGGGATAGAGTGAATTAGATAAGTATGGAGTGAGAGAGAAAGAGAGAGAGAGTTGGAGAGGGAGAAAGAGAGTGTGGGGAAAGAGAGAGTGAGCAAGTGAGTTAAGGGAGGGAGAGAGTGTATGTGTGTGTGAGAGGGGGAGAGAGAGAGATACAAAGATGAAGGGAAGTGTGTGTGAGGGAGAAAGAGGTACAGAGTGGCTAGGAAAGAAGAGAGATAGGTATAGAGTGCGAGAAAGGGGTCGGAGAGATGAGAGATGAGAGAGAGCGAGCTAAAGTGAGGGAGAGTAAGTGAGAGAGTGAGAGGAGAGCAAGAAAAAATGAGGGAAAGTAAGTGAGAGAGAGAGAACAAGAAATGGAGTAAAAGTGAAGCTGAAAGAAAGAAAGGATAAGAGAAAGGGAGTGAGAGATAACAATAAGGCGAGAGAGAGAGAGAGCTAGGAAGAGGATGAGAGGAAGAGGGAGAGGGTGAGTGATAAAGAGGGTAGGGGAGGGTGGTAGGGAGAGATAGAGATACAGGACTAAGAGAGAGGGATAGAGGGAGAGCGAGAGAGTGATAAAGAGAGAAAGAGGGAGATAATGAGAGTGAGAGAAAGAGAAGAGAGTGCAGAGAGCAGGAGAGGTGGAGTGAAAGAGACAGTGGGAGAGACAATGAATGGTGTGAGAGAAGAAAGAGGGAGAAGATAGAGAGTAGAGGAGAGAATAATGAGGGAAATGGAGAGAGGAAGGGAGATAGAGAAGGAGAGAAAGAGGGAATTGGAGAGGGAGTTTTTTAGGGTTGGAATGGGTGAGAGATATTAAGAGATAGAGAGTGAGAGAGAGAGCAAGGGAGAGAGAGTGAGAGAGAGAAAGAAGATAGAGGAGTGAGATAAAGAGAGAGAAAGAGAGTGATGAAGAGCGACAAGGGAGATGGAGAAGGTGAGAGAGAGAGAGTAAAGGGAAGCTAACAAATAGATTCAAACAATAAAAGAGAGAAAGAGAGAGAGCAAGAGGGTGAGAAGGACAGTGAGAAAGAGGGGCATGAGAGAAAGATAGATTGAGTACAAAAGATATATAGAGAGATACCCAAGTGTGATGGGAAGAGGATGAGACTAAGAGAGAGTGAGAGATGAGAGAGAGCAAGAGAAAGTGAGGGAGAGTAATTGAGAGAGAGAGAGAGCGAGAGAAAGTTAGAGAGAGAGATCTAGAAATGGAGTAAAAGTGAAGCTGAAAGAAAGAAAGGATACGAGAGAGGGAGTGAGATATAACATTAAGGTGAGAGTGAGAGAGAGAGAGCTAGGAAGAGGATGTGAGGAAGAGGGAGAGGGTGAGGGATAAAGAGTGAGGGATAAAGAGAGTGAGGAGAGTGGGGGAGGGTGGTAGGGAGAGATAGAGAGACAGGACATAGGGAGGGATAGAGGGAGAGCGAGAGAGTGATAAAGAGGCTAAGGGAAGGAGATTGAGAGAAAAAGAGAGCATAAGAAAAAGCAAGAATAGGAGAGCTGGAGTGAAAGAGACAGTGGGAGAGACAATGAATGGTGTGAGAAAATAAAGAGAGAGAAGATAGAGAGAGTAGAAAAGAGAATAATGAGGGAAATGAAGAGAGGAAGGGAGATATAGAAGGAGAGAAAGAGGGACATGGAGAGGGAGTTTTTGAGGGTTGGAATGGGTGAGAGATATTAAGGGAGAGAGAGAGAGTGAGAGTGCAAGGGAGAGAGAGTGAGAGAGAGAAAGAAGATAGAGTGATATAAAGAGAGAGAAAGAGAGTGATGGAGAGGGACTAGGGAGAGGGAGAAGGTGAGACAGAGAGAGTAAAGTGAAGCCAACAAATAGATTCAAACAATAATAGAGAGAAAGAGAGCGAGAATAGAAAGAGAGAGAGCAACAAGGTGAGAAAGTTAGTGAGAAAGAGGGGCGTGAGAGAAAGATAGATTGAGTAAAAAAGATATATAGAGAGATACCCAAGTGTAATGGAGAGAGGATGAGACCAAGAGAGAGTGAGAGAGAGGAAGCAACGAAAGAGCTAGAAAGTCTGACAAGTAAGAGAAAGAGAGCAAGATAGATAAAAAAAAGAGATAATAGAGATAAGAGAGATAGGGAGAGAGAGAAGGAGGGAAAGGAGGATGGAGAGAGAGAGTGAAAAACATAAAGATAGAGTGAGAAAGATGGGAGGGAGCGGAGAGAAAGGACTAAAGTGATAAAGGTAGAAAGAAAGAAAAGGAGGGTAGGAGAGAGAAAGAGAGTGAGAGTGAGAAGTGGAAAGAGACTAAGTGAAATGGAAGAGAGATAGAGAGAGCAAGAGAGAAGGGGAAAGATAGAAAGGAACGATGAGGTAGCTAGAGAGAAATATGGAGTGATGAAATAATGAGAGGATTGAGTTTGTGAGAAAGATAGACAGTGTGAGAAAGATAGACTGAGGGAAGGAATGGGAGGAATTAAAGTGAGAGCAAGAGCGAGTAGGAGTGAGAGAGTATGAGATAGAAATGGAGAGAAGAGAGTCCGTGGGAAGCTAGAGTAATAGAGATGAGTGAAAGAAAAAGAGGGGAAAATAGTAGAGTGAGTGAGAGAGAGAGAGAGAAGAAGATTGAGAGGGAGATAGGGAGAGAGAGGGAGGTGGGGAGTGGGAGTGAGTTAGAAGATAGAGAGAGAACAAGAAAGGCATGGAAGTAAGAGAGAGTGGTAGAGAGAGGGAGTGCAGGATAGAGGGAGAGAAAGAGTGAGAGGCGTGAGGTGAGAGAACCATTGAAAAGAGAATAAAAGAGAAAATAAGATAGAGGGAGGAGATAGTGAGAAAGAGAGAAAGAGGGAGGGAGAATAATAAAGAAGAGTGAAAGATGAATCAAGGGAGAGATATAGGAGAGAGTGAGAGAGAAAGAGCATAATCAAAAGATAGAGTAAGATGGAGAGTATGAAGGGGAGCTAAGGAGAATGAGAGGGAGTGGGTGACAAGGAGAGAGAAGAGTGAGTTACATTGATGAGACCTAAAGAGCAAGAACTAATGAGTAAGGTAGATAGAGGAAGGAGATATTGAGTGAGAATGATAG
>NW_018222779.1:0-752 GCF_001263595.1 Phalaenopsis equestris
TCCGTTACTGGAAAAAAGACCAGAAAAGATGGACGGGGCGAAATAGAATCTGTTGGATCAACAGGTTATGGGGGTTATACGATTAACCATGTCGAGATCGGTTGCCCACAACGTCATCAAGGTGAGGACTACTGCAGATCTCATGGCGGTTTTATTAGGTATGTATGAAAAGTCATCAACGAATAATAAGGTGCATTTAATGAAAAAGTTATTCAACTTGAAGATGGTGGAAGGTGTTTCTGTTGCTCAACACCTGAATGATTCCAACACTATCACAAATCAGTTGTCGTCTGTTGAAATTGATTTTGATGATGAGATACGTGCACTGATATTGTTGGCTTCATCGCCAAACAGCTGATAAGCCATGAGGATGGCAGTTAGCAGTTCTGCAGGTAAATCCAAGCTGAAATATGATGATATTCGTGATTTAATTTTGGCTGAGAGGTGCGTAGGAAAGATTCTGGCGAGACCTCGGGTTCAATTTTGGCACTGATTGTTGATTCCAGAGGGAGATCACAAGACAAAAACTCAAATCGTGGAATATCAAAATCAAAGTCAGGTCAGCAGACAACTTGATGGAATTGTGGCAAGGCTGACCATATAAAAAGAAACTGCAGGAAACTTAAGAAGAATGAGGATGAAGACTCTAATGTTGTAACTGAAAAAATACAAGATGCACTGGATACTGGATTCAAGGATTTCTTTCCATACATATTTCCATCAGAAGTTAATGTGAAATTATGTTGCAGGTA
>NW_018222780.1:0-1465 GCF_001263595.1 Phalaenopsis equestris
TTAAGCTTTTCAGGAAGCTTCTTCTGAATTATCACGCTGCACTCCTCATTAAGTGTAGCAGTCTCATTATCTTCAAACTTCCTTTTCCTGTTGAGAATAACTTTCATAAACTTTTCATAGCTCGGTATTTGTTCTAAGGCTTCAACAAATGGTATTTTAATTGTAAGCTTCTTAAATCTAGAAATTTTGAAAATTACTTATCCAACTTCTGCTGACAAAGTCTCTGATAAAATGGAGGTGTGGTTTTTTCAAATTAATTTTTAGTGGAGAAATAGCTCTCTCAGAATCTCTTGGAGCATCCTCTTTTGATTCTTCAATTTCTTCTCTCTCAACTTCAATTTCTTTTTAAACCAGACCTTTCAACTCTCTTCCACTTATAAGTTGAACAGCTTTTACTTGTTCTTTATTTTGGACTTTTGGATTTGATTTAGTATTACTAGGAAGTGTTCCTTGGGATCTATTACTTAATGAATTTTCTATATGCCCAAGTTGATTCTCAATATTTCTAATTGTAGCTCCTTGACTTTGTAATTGATTTCCCATTTGTAACACCACTTCTTTTATATCTCCTTAAATTGTGTACTACTTTTAAAAACTAGAGGATAAGTAGATCTTTAATTGTTATTCCCTTGGTTATTTCAGTTTCCCAATGGGTTTCCTTGGTTGTTTGTTCCCCCATTGCTGATTATTACTACCCAAATTGTTATTCCAGTTAAACTTGGGATGGTTCTTCCAACCTGGGCTATAATAATTTGAATATGGGTTATTCTGCTTATTATTTATGTCATTCAAAGTTTATAATGATGCTTGAGAATCTACCATTTGGCCTAATGAATTCTCTTCAATCATGGAAATTGGTTGAGAAAAATTCATTTTAAATTGGTCTAACTTCCTTGAAATTGTAACTTGATTTGCTAACATGGTAAATGCATCAGTTTCATGAATATTGACTACTTTCTTAGGATTTATCCTCTCAGAAGGCCATTGAAAATTATTGGTAGCCATTTCTTCAATTAAAGCATAAGAGTCATGAAATGGTTTTGACATCAATGAACCACCATTAGCGACATCGATAGTTGATCTAAGAGATCTAACTAATCTGTTATAAAAAGTTTGAATTATTAACCAATCTTATATAACATGGTTTTCTTAAGGGTTCTTTAAATCTCTCCCATGCTTCATAAATAGATTCTCCTTCAAACTGATTAAAAGATGTAATATCATTTCTAAGCTTTGCAGTTTTTTATGGTGGAAAATATTTAGCAAGAAATTTATGTGCTAAATCACCCCAAGTTCTGATAGATCTAGGTGCTAATCAATTCAACCACATCTTAGCTTTATCCCTCAGTGAGAAAGAAAATAACCTAAGTCTTATGGAATCATCTGATACACCATCGTATTTAAATATAGCGCACAATTGTAGAAAATTGGCAAGATGTAAATTTGGATCTTCAGTTGGTGATCC
>NW_018222780.1:1538-2650 GCF_001263595.1 Phalaenopsis equestris
TACAATGAAGTTCATCTACAGTAGGGTTGGCATAATCTCTTAAAGGTCTAAACTCTTGATGAATTTCAGCATTTTGATTCTTTTGGTCTGTCATTTCTGTAATTTTTTTGGATTTTTCAAAATTTATATTTTTTTTTGGTTTTTCTGATTTTTCTAATAGTTCTTTCTAATTCAGAATCGTAGGGCACTAGTCTTTCGGAACCTAAATTACACATACACTAACATATAACAAAATAAATTAAAACAAAATAAAATAAGATTAGATAACTTAAAGTTTAAATAAGACTTCATAAAAATAGAAATTTGCTTTTAAAATCAATTTTCCCCCGACAACGGCGCCAAAAACTTGATCTTGAAGAAAAATAAGAATTTGTATAACAATGTATGCAATTATAGTCTCCACTTGTCTTTCCTACTTTGCAACAACACCAAAAACCTGATCCTGAAGAAAATAAGAATTCTATTTTTTAATTTATATTTATATTGGGATATTACGCAAGTATACGTATCGTTGTCAAGTAATATAGGACTTTTTGATTAAGCCCCAAATATCGAACCCACAGAGATTGTTCACAATATGCACTATTAAGTAACAAACTTCTATTTCAAAAAGTCAATTACTTAAACTAAAGATATTATCACAGTAATTAAAGTTTAATTATTTTTTGTATTTTTGATATTTTGACAATATAATAACAACTTCTAAAGATAACTTGAGTTTTTGTAAGATAAAAAGAACTGAATATAAAATATCTTTTTCCTTATCATGAATCAGTAATAAGTATCATAATTTTTGTTGTGGAAATATGTAAAATTATGTTGTGTCAAATAGGTCACTCTAGAGTTCCCGCGATTCCCTCGGCCTGGGGCTAAAATTCTCGTATCATAACCTAAAAAAATAAACCAAATTGGGGGCTTTAACTTATCACTTTAAAGTCCTCAAACTATACACACTTCAATTAATATTTCCCTATTTATTTGCACTCAATCATATGAACTACATTCTCATTCATACAACCTCATGTGATTCTTTCCAATTGTTGACCGAGACAATACCAACTTGGTCTTACATGTTTTCACAACAAATTTTAACATTTGGATTGGCCAACTCA
>NW_018222780.1:2674-2960 GCF_001263595.1 Phalaenopsis equestris
AAATCATCACAACTTCTTCCATCATTAAAGATCAATACTCTTTACAACTTTCATCCAAAACTTAAGTACTTATCATTTTAAGAAGAAAGATAAAGAAAACTATTCAGAATCCATAGAGAAAATAAAACCACACTTTAGTTTAAAAGAAGAAATCATTGTCAAACAAATAATAAGTCTCAATTAAAACCAAAAATATTCTCAAAATAGAAAGATAAAAACTTATCTCAATTCCTTCACCAAACTCTTGAAGTTCCTTTGATTCTCTTCTCTTTACAATCACTCAAAA
>NW_018222781.1:0-2780 GCF_001263595.1 Phalaenopsis equestris
TTTACTGATCTAAACGAACTGTTTGAAGAATTTTCTTGGTCGATATGTCATGTCAAATTAACTGGTTGGCTTGTGTCATGATTCAAACTTAGTCCATGCGCTTTTGAAGATGCACATTCCAAATTATGCTTTCTCATAAGTGAGAAGTTACCCAACAATCAAAACATGGTTAGTCGGTTTAATTTAATGATCCTAAGAAGCGTGCACACCCAGTACTAACAACATGCTTTTGAATTACATATACCTTCTTTTAGATATTAGCAGCTCAAGTACATTAGCGGCAATAGACCAAAATTCAAATAAAAATTTGGAAAATATTTTCTTAAGAAAATTGAGGCCATACGATAAGATTTTTACAGGTTTTTTAAACCACCACATCACCTTTATGGTTTCTCTCCTACACAAAGGCTTTCACAGTGGTTAAAAATTATCACTAAAGACCACGTATATATCCTTGTTAAAAAAGGATTTTTAATTGGTGGTTTAAACTACCATATTATATGGTGGTTTAGACTATCATGTAATACAAATCAAAGCAGTGAAGTATTGGCAAATCATACAAGTATATGTGTCTTACAAGTAGTATATGATGCCCGACCCGCAATTACATAGATTTTTAAGCTCCAAAAAATGGCAAAAAACTTTAGCCAATTTATATTAAGCTGCTAGTGTGAAAAATAATATGTTATAGAGTTTAGAATTTAATTTATATTTTACACATTAGAGGTACTATACAAGTATACGTATCGTTTCAAGTAATATAAGGTTTTCTTTAAAGCATTTTTGTCACAAAACTACATTTTAAACTTTAAACATTTGATTCCTATGCTAATTACGATCTCATGGTAAGGAGAAAGTAAATTTTGATTATATAAGAACTTTCCAAAATTTAACGACCCTCCGTATATTAGATTTTTATTTAATTTAGTTAATTTTAATTTTAGAGTAAAGTAGTAAATTTAAGAAATCAAAACTTTTGAAAAATCCAAACTAAGACCTGATAGTACTAGACTAGAATTACCCTAAGGGATTTCTTACCTCGCTTCTCTATGGGATCAGAGCATATCTATTCTTTACCCTCTTCCGAGTGCATAAAAAACATTGGCTAATTTAATGTTACGCTCCTAATTCTGCAAGTCATGCTAGGTAGGATCTAGCCTCTCACTTCCAGATTACCCAATCTGCCCTCTCTATAGGACTAATCGTTCCTTATGTTCCAAACTAAAGATCAAATTGGTTAAGGTTCTAGCCTGTTATCCTAGAATCACCAATCTTACACCCATCAAAACTTATCTCCTTATCTATTTGCACCAACCCATGGACTACCTTCTCACCCACAGAATTAATGTGATTCTTACTAGTTGAGGAACACATAGCTTTTTCGAGCCATTATAGATTCACAACATGTTTTAACATACCAATTGATCAGGTTGAATATGTAAGTTAAGTACAAAGTAATGAATCATCACAAGTATGGAATAAGAAAAATCTTAAACAATTCTAATCTTACACATGATTAATTCTCATCATAAGGAGAAAGTGTAAGGAGAATTACTCAATAAGCATGGAGAAAACACATGAATTTTTCATTGCAAATGACATTAAAAAAACACAACTATATTACAATAATTTGAAGAAAATACAAAAAGAGTTCAAGACATATCTTTACAGAAGATTCACACCCTCCATACACAACAAATAACAATCCCTTACACTTCTTCCATAGTCACAAAAGTCACCAACACTCCAAACGACACTTCACCTCTTTCACACACACACACACACATCTCCTTGAAGAGTGTTGACCTCACATTTGTTGAGGTCTAGTCTTTCTACCTTAAAAGCCTATGATATAGCTATAGGACTTTTCTGTTGACTATCCTAGAGGACTAGAATTGGGACCCTACCCATTAGAAATTCTAAACATCCTTTTGCTCTTCTTGGAGTTCCACATGTTTGGTCTTGCCCTTTAGTAGTCAGATGGTTGAAACGAACATGAGGGAGCACAAGGGGAGACCCGTTAGGATTGTCAGGCCTTACAATCAGCCCTGGGTGGCTTGGGTTTGGTATTGGTCCGACACACACATGCACAATCCTAAACCCTAAACTTATTCATCCATGACCATTTTCACTACTCTTTTAGAAACTCATGTGGGTGATCCCTAAGCTCTTAGTATTTGGCTAGGGTGGTTAGGACCAGCACATGGAGGATTCAAGATGGGCTTCCCTTTGGTCTCATGGCATGAAATGGGTAACATTGTGGTTAGCATGCTCAACATCCTATAATTCCACCTAAACAACTATCTTTAGCTTTCAACCCACAAATTTTCAAAAAATTACCAAAATGCCACTAAAACCGTAATTTTCCCAAAAATTTTCTAAATTTTCAATTCCTACCCGAAAACTCATACTAGACCATTCTGAACCCTTCAAATTAACCAAAACACCCCAATTTCTTCAAAATTAAAAAAAAAAACCCATAAATTTTCCAAAATTACCAAAATTCTCCTCATATTCCAAAAATTCCCAAAACTTCTAAATTCACTCAAAATATTTAAAAAATCAATCCTAACCACTTAACAACTTCAATTCTATCCAAATTCCTAAAAAAATTGGCCAAATTTACCAATTTGCCCTTAAATCCCTAAAATGCCCAAATCATCCCTAATTTCCACCAAATTAATTTCTAACTCCCCCAATTTAAATCCAAATCAAAATTCATCATGTCCAAGATCAATTCAAACCAAACTCAAGCCCAATTTAACCAGTTCATAACAAAA
>NW_018222781.1:3966-7676 GCF_001263595.1 Phalaenopsis equestris
ATCAAATATATATATATATATATATATATAATACAAATGAAGAAAATAAAAAACAGCATATTAGAGCATCCGAACCCCTTAAGAACCCCCATCATTCCGAACTAAAGGTGTATCCAAAGAGTCTCAAGTAATTAAAACCTTAAGAGGATAGGGAGGGACCGTACCGACAATAATAGTATGCGCCGAGGCACCAATATTGAAAGCCAAATTAGCCGCCCTATTACCTTCCCGATAAGTAAATCTCCAAGCAATAGAAATGTTAGAAGATAAGAGCTTAATACGATTAACATAATAAGAAATATCCCAACTAACCATTTTACCTTGACATAAAATGTCGAACAGAACCTTCGAGTCAGTCTCAATCTCCAGATTATATCAATTCAAATGCACAGCAATAGTAACGGCCATAACAATTGAATGAGTTTCCGCCTCCAGAGGCGAGGTAGCATAACAAGGGGAAGAAAAATACATGATGCATATACCCTTATCGTTTCTCGCAATCCCACCAAAACTAGCCCTATCATGATTCCCGCTCCCGTCCGTATTAATATTCACCCAACCAAAAGCAGGCGGTCGCCATCTCACCAATAACGATAGTTGCAACAAAGCTTTCCGATCCAGGGGAGGGTGCCCAATAGAATCAAAATACTTAATACCATATTAGAAACTATCCTTCGTACCACTCAACTTGAAAATCCTAAGAGAAAAGGATAAAATGTTGGAGAAAATAGCAGTACGTCTAGTCTTACCAATACTATGCTTAATCTCATTCCAGGCTAACCAAAAAAGACCAACAAATAATATAAGGGTAGATTTGCAGGAAATGGTTACGCTTATTATCCGGATTACATAAATTAGTGGTGGAAATTAAATCCGTGTCCGGATGCAAAGAAGTTCTAAACCAGAAACCCCCCATCTTCCAGATTTGCAAAGTAAAAGAGGAGGTGAAAAATAAATGTTCCATAGTTTCCTCATCCCTATTACACAAACAACAACGCGGCGCTAACTTCTAACCCTTAAGTTTAAGAATTTCGTCACAAGGTAATAAACGGTGGGAGATCCTACAAGCAAAAAAAGACATAGGAGTAATAGCCTGATTCCAAATACTGTCGCCCAAGAGGTAGATTGAAAACGATGAGACGAGTGGTATATGGTTTTAGAGATAGAGCCATTAGACTGTATTTTCAACATTGAAGTGTCAGACTTTTGAGTATCGAAAGGAATGGTAGAGATATAATTTGCCACATCAGCACCAACAAGCTGAGGGAGGAAAGGGATGTTCCAAGAGTCATTAACTCATGTATCAGATACAAGAAGGTCATTATGATCCTCCCATGGTGGTAATTCTACCTGAGACCAAGAGTCATGCCAAAAGAAAACATTACCGCAGTCCAAATCCCAAAAAATTAAATCTTTGGCCCAATATCTAACATAAAGAAGTTTTTTCCACATCTTGGAATCACCCTTCCTCAACACAGCAGAAGTCGGATGACGATGCTTACAGTATTTACCATGTAATAACTTAGCCCATAAAGAATTACCTCTCCAAAAATTAAGCCAATGCTTAAAGTTATTTATATCAGCAATGTGATGAAGTTGCCTGAACCCTAAACCACCCACAACAGTAGGTTTACAAACCTCCTTCCAAGAGCACCATTTCTTTCTCGAGTGGGTACCAACCCACAAAAAAATATTAAAACATCATTCCGGAATCCTCTGGGTGCTTTTCTTAGTGTGCATGACTTGTAAAACATTTAAAGGCATGCTTTGCACAATACTTCTCAGCACAGTAATACGGCCACCAAAGGATAAAAAATTATTTTTCCAATCAAGCATCAGTTTTCTAATCTTGTCCACAACGTCATCCAATTAAGACTGCCTTATTCAGACCTTGAGTAAGTTGACTCCCAAATATTTGATCGGGAGATTCGAAATAGAGAAATGACTGAAATTAGCCGCCCAAGAAATAATATTACGATTCACCAATTTCCTAAAATACAGGTGGCATTTAGTGACATTAAATTGAAGACCCAAAAACAATTGAAACTCCTAAAAAATTTGATGGATCATTTTGATAGAGTATTTGGATGCATTAGAAAAGAAAATCACATCATCAGCATAGGCTAAATAAAAAACAAGCATGTTAGCCTTGTTGCTATATTGAAGTTTAGGCGACTGGATAAATTTTAAATTAACAAGCCGGGAGAATTAATCAAACAAAAGAATAAAGACCGTAGGCGTAAGTGGATCACCCTGCTTAATCCCACGTTCAGCATTAAAGAAGCCATGCATCTCCCCATTAATAAGAATACAATATTGATTCGTATTAAGCCAATTATGAATAATACGACAAAAAGAGAGAGGGAACCCTCTAGTTTTAAATGTCCAATTAAGGGAGTCGTAAGCTTTCCGAATGTCAAGCTTAGAAATCATATTACCCCCACGACACTTTTTATCGATATCCAACAATAATTCTTTAGAAAGCATTATATTATCAGTGATACCCCGATTGGTTCGGGGAAATAATACGATTTAAATGGGGTTGGAGGCGCTTAACAATAATTTTAATAATCACCTTAAAAATAACAGAAGTAAGAGAAATCGGATGGAAATGATCCCAATTAGTTTTCTGAGTAGATTTGGGAATAAGAACCAAAGTGGCGTCAGAGAAATATTTTCCTGGGATCTCACCCTTAAAGAAACTTTGGATGGCTTGCACCACATCAATATGGACAATTTTCCAAAACTTCATATAGAAATTAAAAGTGAAACCATCCGGACACAGAGCTCTATTACAATTGATCTCAGAAAAAGCCTGAAAGATATCTTCAGCAGTAGGGATACCACAAAAATATAAAATTTCAGTATAATCCCGAACATCTTTAAACAGATCAATCTCAACGATGCCATCATTCTGCGGAGAAAAGAATAAATTTTGAAAATAATGTACGACACTATCCCCCACACCCCGAGTACCCGTAATCCAATTCCCACAATCATCTTTAATATGAATAATATAATTATTGGCCCGACGATTATTAATGCAAGCATGAAAATATTTTTTTATTCCTATTGCCTTGAACAAAATGAGTTCCCCCCGCCTTCTGTTGCATTAATTCCTCCTCCTGAAGAGAGGCAGCCAGAAGTTCATTATGAGCATCTTGTAACTGAGCCTCCAAAACTTAATATAGAAATCAAAGGTGAAACCATCCGGACCCAGAGCTCTATTACAATTGATCTCAGAAAAAAGCCTGAAAGATATCTACAGCAGTAGGGATACCACAAAGATCTAAAATTTCAGTATAATCCCGAACATCATTAAATAGATCAATCTCAACGATGTCATCATTCTGCAGAGAAAGGAATAAATTTTGAAAATAATGTACGGCACTATCCCCCACATCCCGAGTACCCGTAATCCAATTCCCACAATCATCTTTAATACAAATAATATAATTATTGGCCCGACGATTATTAATGCAAGCATGAAAATATTTTTTATTCCTATCGCCTTGCACAAAATGAGTTCCCTCGCCTTCTGTTGCATTAATTCCTCCTTCTGAAGAGAGGTAGCCAGAAGTTCATTATGAGCATCTTGTAACTGAGCAACAATATCGTTAGACGATTCATCCAAAGCCTGTAGATTCAGAACAATCTATTCAGCTTTCTTCACTCTGGCATGAATGTCACCAAACACATCCCAATTATAG
>NW_018222781.1:11813-12246 GCF_001263595.1 Phalaenopsis equestris
ATATATATATATATGTGTTTTGGTTAAGGAGCATTATTCGTCTCCCTACGCGTTAAACTTAATAATAAAGATACATAATTGGTGGAAAGGATTCCCAACTAGAAAATAAAAGTAATACATTACACACTCACTAATAGGGATCCTCCACCACATACAATTCAAACCAAAAAGTAAATAAAAATAAAACTTATACCAAATTTATGACCAAGCAAATATAAGTATACCCAAAATAAAAATATAACTACCATAAGACAATAAAGAGAAATAGAACTTTGGTCTTGATTCAAATTTTAGATAGTAAAAACCTTTGAAACTTCAGTAGTAGATTTTTTAAACTTCCAGAAAGAATTTCTTGAGGTTGCAAACTGCCATAGTTGAAAACTGGGCTATAGTAACATAGTAATACTTCCCATCCAACACCAAATCTTCCATC
>NW_018222782.1:0-434 GCF_001263595.1 Phalaenopsis equestris
TTTCATGGCTAAACCAATTCAAATCACCATTTCACGAACCTCAAGACAATGAGCAAGACAGAGAAAATTACTCAGAAATCATGGGGAAGATATGACAAAACTCGGAATATCTATATATATATATATATATAAGCAACTTCATACAAACTACAACAAGTAAATAACACTTATCTCTAATTCCTCCCCAAAGCAAACTCCTCGAAGTTCTTTTGAATCTTTTCTTTTCTTTACGGAACACAGAATTATTCTTTGAAGTGGTAAGGAGGAAGAAATCTCTCACTTTCCCTCCACTCTTACAATCTCTAGAAGAATTCCTCACAACCTAACCCTAAATTGAACTCTCTACACTACTTTGAACCTCTCTAAAATGATGAAACTTTTCTAAAATTATTGAGAGAGTCTTCTAATTTTCAGCTAAAATGTTCTTTTAAAGT
>NW_018222783.1:0-646 GCF_001263595.1 Phalaenopsis equestris
CCTGGAAACAAATGGTTCTTCTGCTGCCATGCTGCACCAGCATAAAATGAAAATTATGACGCAGCACTGAAATATTATTGCTCAGAATTGTTTTGAACAATAAATTAATTACAGAAATCGATTTAGGTTACGATTTGGAATGAAAAGGAGATTTTCATTTTCTCAAACTGCTGATCTTAAGGAAAATAATAAATAAATTCCTTTTTTGTAATAAGGAAGACAAAAGGGGCATTTACGTGCATGCCACCCAATTCTTATGTATTTACATATCTAACATGTAAAATTCCATTTTGACATTTATGCCATCCAAAATTTTCATATCACTATTTTCACTTCGAAGAACTGAAACCCTAATATTCATGCATAGGGAAGGGTTGTATGTATGCAAAAATTGAAGTTTAGATGCTTGATATGTAAATACATAGGAATTAAGTGGTATGTACGTAAATCTTCCAAAAAAAAACCAAAAGAAAAAAAAATAAATAAAAAACTGCGCTTACAAATTGGTTTATGGTAGGGTGCAGCCACCCAGTAGTAATAGCCAATGTAAAGATGGAACTTAACGTTATGAATCCCATTAATTCACAAAACTGTTACCTGGAGGACCTGAAGAAGAGACGCCGTAGAACAGCTCCTAAATGAACAG
>NW_018222784.1:0-918 GCF_001263595.1 Phalaenopsis equestris
TTTGTGATTAAGTTTTGAGTTATTTTATATTTTAATGTTGTAGCGATGAATTTTGTCTTGGTTGATTTTAATTTTGGTTTTGGTTATGATTAACATGCAAGTTTATGTAGGTAAATGCAAGCGTGAAACATGTAAGGAAAAGGCAGAAAAAAGACAGTACTATTAATTGTAAAAGTGTACCTGACGAGTCTTTTTGTTCCACCACCTGAAACTTAAAATGCATGTTAAGGCAGTTTATGAAGAGCAGGAAAGGTAAAATTTCGGTAATTTTTATAACCCTATATCATATCTTGGTGAGTCCTTAAAAGTTTAATTAAGTATGATTTCGTTGAGCGAAGAATATTAAGTTTAATAGGCCTCTGAGGTATCCAACAAGTTAGGAGGGGGAAGTAGGTCCATGCCTCCCTCTCACCAACTGGTGAAAAGCCTCAAGTCCATGTAAACTTATTATATTGCTTAATTTTCCATCCTGTAAATACCCTTATTACTCAGTGAGCACTAATGTCTCAATTATCCTTAAGAATAGGGTAATTATCACTTGTGATTCAATTTAAGAATTGTGTGTATGAAGACCCTTAAAGGGGCAAGTTAGTGTGGTTTGAACACTTAGCCAAAATTTTAATCCTAATTGGGCTTAGTGGTATTTCAAGGATGTTTGGCATAATTTTGTTTATTTCTCTAATCTTCATTTAGTTAATTTTGATTTAGCCTAAGTCACCACCAAGCCCTTAAGACCTAGGTGAGTGTCTTAATTAGTTTTGACTTTAAGTGGTCATAATTCATGATTTAGATTTTATTTGAAAATCAAGATAGGGGTATTAAATTGATTAATTATTGGCTTCAAAATTCATACCCCTAAGTCCAGGATCATTTATTTTTACAGGATCATTTAATTTTAATAATTTAGAAATTTATTAA
>NW_018222784.1:993-2051 GCF_001263595.1 Phalaenopsis equestris
AAACATCAAATGAATTGATTAAGATTAGAGGTTACCCATTTTCCCTCCTTGAATTAGGCCTAAATGTTAATTAAGGCCAAATTTCAAAATTACACATTTACCCCTAAGGCTCTTACACCTCATAATTTGGCAAATTCAATCAAAATGACTTTAAAATTTTTATCATACCACATTCATGGGTCAATTAAGACATCAGAGGAGAAAATGTGATTTTTCAAAATTTAATTTAATTTATATAATTATTTTCATGCAAAAATAGGATTTTTCAAAGAAAATTCCTAACTTGACCAAGGTATATTATAATCCTTTGAAATTTTTACCAGACGTAGAACTAGAATAGAGAAGCCTTTAGACAAATTTCATAATTTTTTAAATTCTTTGTAATTTATTAGAATTATTTCAAGTTTTGGGTTATTTAATAAAAAAAATATTTTAGGTCATGAAAATTAAGTTTTGTATTTTTAAAAATCTCCCTACAATCAGAGAACTCAGAGGAGCAAATTTTATATTTTTTTTGTTTTTCTTTGATTTATTGGAATTATTTTAGTGAAAACTCATTTTTAGCCTTTTAAAAATTACTCTTAAGCTTTGAAATTCAATATCTTTATTTAGAGAATGAGGAAAAATATTGTTATTGTTCCTAAGTGATTAGGAAGCAATTTAGAACATTTCCATGAGTTCTATTGTTTTTGTGATTTTTATAGATTTTTAATTATTTAAATATTTAAAATAGGTTAAAAATCCCAAAAATCAAGTTTTTACTTTAAATATAATTTTATTTTTAGAAAATATCCCTGATCACAGAGAACTCAAAAAAACTAAGTTTCATAATTTTTTGAGCTATTTTTGATTTTTAAAAACCATTTAAGTGCCAAGAGTGGTGTTTACTTTTAAAAATCAATTTAAGTTATGAAATGAACTCAAAATATTTTGAAACTTTTATGATGAGTTATGTGGATCATAGATCACATTGGAGCTCAACAATCAAGTCATTTAAATGTTTATATTTTCTAAAATTAATTATCTTAGTGATTTAGTATTTGAAAATTTTAAGGATG
>NW_018222784.1:4805-5508 GCF_001263595.1 Phalaenopsis equestris
AGATAAGTGTAGTGAGTGCCTTAGCTCCATACCAACACCAAGGGTCATCCTTAAGGTCCAGCAATCCTAAGGTGACTCATCTTGAGTTTCCCCCACAGTGACCCCACCTACTAAGTATTTAGAGGTTGAGAACAACATGTGGAACTCCAAGTTGAGTAAAGAAGAGTGTAGAATTTCTAATGGTGAGGGTTCCATGTCTAGTTTTCTAAGAATAGTCAATAGGAAAATCCTATGGCTAGACCTCAGGCTACTAAAGAGGAAAAACTAAACCTCAACAAAAAATGAGATCAACAACAGCACACAGAACTCCTCTTCGAAGTAGCAAGGAGGAAGAAATCTCTCACTTTCCCTCCACTCTTACAATCTCTCAAGGAAATCCTCACAATTGTTACACTCTAATGAAAATTCTATACACTAATGGTAACCTCCAAGGCCTCTAACACACTTTAGACTCCTTGGAATTCTTCTATTTTTGGTCAAAATGTTCTTTTAAAGTTGTAGATGAGCTTTCCAAAGAGTTGCCTAAGAATCCCTTCAAAATTTAGCCTTATCCAAAGCTTGAGTAGGCATAAGCGTCGATGTCACTGTCGGCAGCCTCGAGGGCGCCGTCGGCAGGCTTCTAGATAATTTTTTGTCCTGTAGTCTCGGGAAAATTTCACCGTCGGCGACGTCAGCGGCCTAGTTCAAATCTTCACATTTTGGT
>NW_018222785.1:0-987 GCF_001263595.1 Phalaenopsis equestris
AGGTTAACTAAACCTAATGTAGGTAAGGTTTAATTTTTTAATTAGACTTGATTAAGGTTAAGTCTAAAGTAAGTAAGGTTTAATTGATTAATTAGGTTTAATTAGAGGTTATACCTAAGTGGGGTTTAGGGTTAACTAAACCTAATTTGGGTAAGGTTTAATTGATTAATTAAACTTGATTAAGTCTAATTAGGGTTTAAGGTTAATTCAACCAAATTTAGGTAAGGTTTAATTAATTTAATTAGGTCTAATTAGACGTTAGACCTAATTAGTGGTTAATTAAACCTAATTTGGGTAAAGTTTAATTGATTAATTAGACCTAAATGGAGTTAAGTCTAATTAGGGTTTAGGAGTAATTAAACAAAATTTAAGTAAGGTTTAATTAGGTTAATTAGGTCTAATTAGAGGTTAGACCTAATTAGGGTTTAGGGTTAATTAAACCTAATTTAGGAAAGGTTTAATTGATTAATTATACTTAATTAGGTTTAAGTCTAACACAGATTTAGGATTAATTAAATTTAATTTGGTAAGGTTTAATTAGGTTAACCAGGTCAAATTAGAGGTTTGACCTAATTAGGGTTTAAGGTTAATTAAACCTACTTTAGGTAGGGTTTAAATGATTAATTAGACTTAATTAGGGTTAAGTCTAATTAATGTTTAGGATTAATTAAACCTAATTTAGGTAAGGTTTAATTGATTAATTAGACTTAGTTAGGGTTAAGTCTAATTAGGGTTTAAGGTTAATTAATCCTATTTTAGAAAAGGTAATTGATTAATTAGACTTAGTTAGGGTTAAGTCTTATTATAAGGTTAATTAAACCTAATGTAGGTAAGGTTTAACTGATTAATTTGACTTAATTAGGGTTAAGTCTAATTATGATTTAAGGTTAATTAAACCTAATGTAGGTAATGTTTAATTGATTAATTAGGTCTAATTAGGGTTTAGGATTAATTAAGCTAAATTTAAGTAAGGTTTAATTAGGTTAA
>NW_018222786.1:0-2051 GCF_001263595.1 Phalaenopsis equestris
TAGGTAAATGCAAGCATGAAACATGTAAGGAGAAAAAAGGCAGAATAAAGACGGTACTAAAAATGTGAAAGCTTACCTGGCGAGTTTTCTCGTTCCACCACCTGAAACTTAAAATGCATGTTAAGGCATTTTATGAAGAGCAGGAAAGGTAAATTCTAGTGGTTTTCCTAACTCTATGTTGTATTTTGGTGAGTCCTTAAAAAGTTTAAGGATGATTCCTTTAAGCAAAGAACAATAAGTTTAATAGGCCATTAAGTTTAATAGGCCTCTGGCCTCTGAGGTATCCAACAAGTTAAGAGGGGGAGACAGGTCCATGCCTCTCCCTCACCAACTTGTGAAATGCCTCGAGTCCATATAAACTTATCATTTTGATTAATGGTCCATCCTGTAAATATCCTTAATGCTCAGTGAACATCGTTGTCTCAATTATCCCAAAGGAAGGGATAATTATCATTTATCATTTAATTTTGAAAATTATATGGGTGAAAATCCTTAAAGGGGCAAATTATTAAATTTTTTAATTAGGCTTAGTGGTGTTTTAATGATGTTTGATTATGTTATATTTATTTCTCTAATCCTCATTTAGTCAATTGTGATTTGACATAAGTCACCATTAAGCCCTTAAGACCTAGGTGAGTGTCTTAATTAATTTTAAAAAGGGTTAAACTTTAGGTGTTCATGATTCATGATTTGGATTTTTTTTATTTGAAAATCAAAATATTAAATTGATTAATTGTTGACTTCAAAAGTCATACCCGTAAGTCCAGGATCATTTAATTTTAATAAACTTCCAAAGTTTAATAATTTAGAAATTTTTTAAATTAATTAAGAAAGTGAGATTGGTTTCTACCAATTAACCCCTTGTGTTCCAAACATAAAATTAGTTGATTAAGATCAGAGGTTCAGGTTGCCCATTTCTTCCTTGACTTAAGCCTAAATGTTAATTAAGTTAGGGCAAGGTTTCCATAATTACACATTTGCCCCTAAGGCTCTAACACTTCATATATATCCAATTAAATTCAAATGACTTTGAAATTTTTATCCTACCTCATTCATGGGTCAATTAAGACATCAGAGGAGAAAATACGATTTTTCAAAATGGAATTTAATTTATGTAATTATTTTCATGCAAAAATAGGATTTTTCAAAAAAAACTCCTAGCTTGACCAAGGTAAATTGTAATCCCTTGAAATTTTTACTGGAGGCAGACATAAATTTTACTGGAGGTAGACCTAAACCAGTTGGTTGAAATTTCATAATTTTTTGAATTATCTGTGATATATTAGAATTATTTTAATTTTTTGGCTATTTAATAAAAATAAAATATTTTAAGTGGTGAAAATTAAGTTTTATATTTTTGGAAAATCTCCCCAAGTTCAGAGAACTCAAAGGAGTAAATTTTATATTTTTTATAATTCTTCCTTGATTTATTGGAATTATTTTAGTGAAAACTCATTTTTAGCTTTTAAAAAAAATATTTTTAGGCTTTAAAATTCAATATCTTTATTTAGAAAAGAAATACCTTTATTTAGAAAATCAGGAAAAAAATATTCTAATTGTTCCTAAGTGACTAGGAAATAATTTAGAACATTTCCAATAGTTTTATTATTTTTATGATTTTTATGAATTTTTAATTATTTAAATATTTAAAATAGGCCAAAAATCAAGTTTTTACTTTAAATATAATTTTATTTTTAGAAAATAAATCACAGAGAACTCAAAAAACTAAGTTTCATAATTTTTTGAGTTATATTTTGATTTTTAAAATATCATTTAAGTGTTAAGAGTGGTATTTATCTTTAAAAATCAATTTAAGTTATTAAATGAACTCAAAATATTTTGAAACTTTTATGATGAGTTCTCTGGATCATGGATCACAGTGGAGATCAAAAATCAAGTCATTTGAATGTTTATATTTTTCAAAATCAATTATCTTAGTGATTTAATATTTGAAAATTTTAAGGATGTTTTAAATGACATGACCCATGAATGTATTTCCGAAGGTTTCTCTGGATTTGGTAGACCTTCCAAAATTTTCTTAGAATTTTCTA
>NW_018222787.1:0-2730 GCF_001263595.1 Phalaenopsis equestris
CCCTCATGTGAGATAAAATAAGTGACTCTATGGTAATCACCTACCTAGACCATGACGGACGATAGTGATTCAATGATGGTATGAGGAGAATACTCGACAGTGATAAAGTCTCCTTCAAAATAAAAAGAACATATGGGACTTGAGTCCTTTATATTTCGGTTTTTGAAACCCCAAACCTTTGCCCATTTAGCTGTATTGTCGGCGCCCGACGGTGTTTCTCTCGAATCCATTCATGTCCAACAGCCTCGACTAAATTGTTGGCAGTGAGGCAATATTCGACAAGTATTACTCAAAAACGAGTAACAAGCAGATCACTTTAATAACAACAACAACAATAATAATAATAATATCGAGAAAAAAAAGGAACAAGAATCACAAGAATCACAAGAATCAAGAATAGTGAATCAGAGATTTAACGAGGTTCGACAATATGTCTACGTCATCGGGAGCGGTTTTCTCTTTGGTTTCTTGAAGCAATTAATCCCCTTTAAGGTTACAAATAGTCATCCAAAATTGTTGGTCAGAAACATAATTTTTTTAATCTAAGATTATTACAAAATTACCCATTCTAAATAAATTAGAATTCAATTTAAGCTTGCAATACTTAATTCATCCATCAACCTCTAAAGTCAAAATGCGTTGACTCACACTTAACCGATCTAATAATTTCTTATTTGACGGAACGTGCAGCTTAATCTTTTGTTGTAATTTTAAACTAATGCGGACAAATAATGATCCAATCTTATGTGAATCAACGTGAAATAATATAGCACCCTAAGTATAATAAATGTAAACATCAAACTTTAGGTGTTCAATATTTATATACATAGGAATCGTGATGCATGTGTATTTCTCTCATATATATATATATATATATAAGGCCTTTAAATGCCTTGTAATAGTAAGAGTTGGATAATATGACCAATATTTACTTTCTTGAAGAAATATGCCAGAAGTTTATTGAAAATTGATAGTCATAAAAAATTCACATGATGAGGCACGAATCTCAATGCATTTTGGGTAATAAATCTACTAGGGTCTTATTTGTGATCATCCATGCCATGATTTGAACAACTTTATAATCAAACTGGTTGTCTCGATAATATAACGCCAATGCTACTAAAATTGATTTGATCCGAGTTCAAATAAGACCAAAACAAACACTCAAAGTCTCATATTTGGAAGTTGCAAAATATTATTTAGAAGGTCTAATGATTTATGTATTTAACATGCGAGTCAAATTGAGCGTGTTACATTATGATATTATTAAGACACTTAAATATTAAAAGAATTTCTTATGATCAGTTGAGTTGATATGAGCCATCATATGAAGTGTTTTGGGATTTCTATTAAACATAGCAATAAATCGTTCTAAGAAAATATAAATAGATCTCTATTCTTCGTCACAAGTTCACATAGAGAAGGAGGAGAACACAAGCTGAGAACTATGTATTTACTCGTGATGAGAGCTTGAACCCAATGACAACTAATAATTATCATCAGCCATCACTAATAGTTGTTGAACGTAACTTAACTATTGTTGTTGCAGTAGAACTATGGTGTTATGGCCTACATTTATTATATCAACATAATTGATAGAAAATAGTTCAAAGGGGAATCGTTTTGTATAAATGTTTCGTGATCTTGAATGCAAAGACGAAGAAAATGAAAGCAAAAGAAAAAAAAAAAAAAAAAAAAAAAAAAAAAAAAAAAAAAAAAAAACATATCCAATGTTTTTGTTGTTTCCAATATGAAAACTTAAATGTTCAAATTACAAAACTACCCAATCGCACTACTTCACTGATGAGAAGCAAATGAGCTGATCCTAAACATTTATTTATATAATGACATAACTTGTTTGAACTCTGTTCGAGTATGACTTAATTTTGCTCTAATGTTGCTTAAAAGATGCTCAAATTCGACTTAAAATATGCTCAATTTTTCCTCAAATCATATTTGAATATTGCTCGAACCTTTTTTAATCTATACACAAGACTTGTTGTCTATATAGAGTTAAGTTATATTATTATTATTATTATCAGCTATAAATACCCCCTTGTGGAGGGAAAAACTTAACTCTCCATTTTTCTTTTGCAAATTTCAATTTTTCTTCTTAAGAGAGATTCTTTATAGACAATGAGTAATTTTTCATTCACAAGCTTTAATATTTTGTGTACAAAAATTTAATACTATTCGAGATAAGTGATCCATATATCATTTTCAAGCTCCATCGCTCTTCCACCAATAAAACTGAATTAAATTTGAGATTGATTTTAGGATTATTCATGAATGGCCATCTTTCATTTGGCGTTCCAATGCTAAAATAGTTTCGATAGATTCTTATTAGAGATAATGACTCAAATAAATTTTATAAGGCATTAAGGACTGATGATGTCTGTTAACAATCATTTATTTATTTTTAATAAGTATTTTAAAAAAGTTAATTTTCCAAATAACTAGAATTCATGCTTCATTTTCAATTATAAATATTCTCTATTAGTGAGAAAAAAATCTCTTATTGGCCTTTGACCCCACATGTTCTTAAAAGAAGCTAAGAAAACTATCGTTCTTACGTGAATTATAGTTCTCACTTACAGTCTCCAATACATCTCTACTTAGAGCACGGGGTTATTATTAATAAATCGATTATATTGAGAATAATCAAGATCCAAAGTTCATATAAGTTTTAATTTTTGCCTTCAAATAGGTGTATACCATCATCTTTAGATT
>NW_018222788.1:0-9646 GCF_001263595.1 Phalaenopsis equestris
TCTATAAGAATATTATTAAAATGAAGTTTTCTTGAGTTTGGTTTGATTTTAATTAATTCAATTAATCGCAAATTTATGATTAATCACTGTACAATAATACTATCTAATGCAAAAAAAGGTTAAATTTAATTAATTGCATTTGTTATGAACTTTATAAATAATTAATTCATAATTAAATAATAAAAAATTAAGTTTTAATTAATATTTAATTTGTTTAATAAAGTTATAGTTAATTTTGAACTGGCATAGTAAATAAATAATTAATGATTAGTTAATAGAAATTTAAATATTAATTAATGATTAATTAGTTCTACACTTTTTTATCAACTAGTTAGCCATGTAGAAAGTCAATTAATGATCAGCATAATTAGAAATAATATAAATTTAAATTAGTTTTAATAAATTCATCATTAATATATAATATAATTTTTTTATTTGAACTGATAGAATTAAATCTTAAATCTAATTTCTCACCCATTCTATGTTGAATCCCTCATCTAATAAGGTTGCATTTGTTTCAGTTGTGACTGTATGAAATCTCAGTTAAGAAGTTGTGAAAAATCTTTTGTTTAAAAGCCAGTGTTCTAGGGGCAATTGTTCTGTTTAAAAAATTTAGTTTTAAAAGTGTTGCAGTTAGCGATTCGGGGGCGCTCGCATGGCGTGGGGGAGTTGCTTTTGAAGCCCTTTCTTTTAAATAATTAATATAATACTTACAATTAACAATTTTTTTTAATTATGACAATTAATTACAAATAACCCAATGTTAGTTAATAATAGTTTACATAAAACCTTTCATATGAATACTATATTAACTAATTAATTATATAATAATATTTTATGTAAATTAATTTATCATAAATGACATTTAATATATTAAATAATTATATAGTAATAACATTTTACATGCCCAATTAGTAATTAAATATGATAATATTTTAGGAATGAATCTCGTTTTGGATTTTCATGTATTGTATTAATTAATTATATAACAATAATAATTTACATGAATACTTTAAGAGGCCCATCCATAATAATTTACACCTCCCCATCCTGGATTGAATGGAGAATGTGACCCGCCAAGTGTGGTAGCGATTATTAAAAAATTCAATGTCGCGGTTTTAAACTGAAATCCATGGGCGACAATACAAATGCTCGATCAAGGGATGCAGTTTAGAAGTCTGGTCGAAAAGTTGTCCCAAATGCTATGCATCAAACCTATTCAACTTAAATTTCTAAGTCGCACGCTCCTCTTCATCGGCATACGATGTTGTTTCCATTCAATCGATCTCAATGGAGTTCCCATCCCAATTTTCAGGATTCGTCAAGGGTTTTGAGAACTTGTGAGACGGAAATGTGGGGGGGAGAGATCAGTGTTTTGAGCATAGGTAAGTCATGTAAATAATTTTTTTTAAGAGTTGCATACAAACTACATAATTCATATGTAGTTATGCATCGAACATGGCAACTTTAATTTTGATATATATACCTCTTTAACTACTTGAAAAGATGGTTTTCACTTTTTAAAAGTTAGTAGTTGTGGTATTTTTGTATGATAGGAATGATTTAAGTGGTATAAATATAAAAATCAAATCACATTATATGGCTTTAATTACAAAGATTTTTGATTAACTAAATCCATCTAAAATTGTCTGACAGTTTTTCGGTATTTATCAAGATTTATTAACATATCAAATAGTTTTCAGGATTTAATCATCGTAGGATTTGATGAATATGGATTTACTTGATTTACTGAATTAAGATTTGATGAATATGGATTTACTTGATTTACTGAATTATATTTAAAATAAAATTTACATCAAAACATATGTTGCTTCACTCGTGAATATTAGTGGCATTTTTATGTGATTTGAGGATTTTGATGTTATGTAGATAAATATTAAAATTTAGGCGTAATATAAGTGGTGACAGAGCCAAATAATTTTAGAAACGGAGCAAAAAATTTTCTTTACATTTTTCATAGGAGTTTGAGATTGACATTGGTGGTTCTAATAATTCAATTTCAACTAGCTTGTTCCGATTTTGAACTGGATCGAGCTCGCTCGATTGAATTGTGAGTCTGCTTGGCTCGAAATTGAATACGACGAGCCATGAGTCGATTTTGAGTCCCATTAAATCTATTCAAGCTGAAATGCATATCATTAATAGCTTAATCAAAATTGGTATTATTGACTACTTTTTCTATCATAAAATATATGTAAAAAGGCATCCTGATAAAGCCTTAATGTATAAATTTTCAAGCACATGATTTTCTCTCATAATTTTCTTTTTTTAAAGGACTTTTTTATAACATGTGTATGGTTTATTTAGGATCTTTTTTCTTATTTTTAAAATTACATTTGTTTATTATTTTCTTACATTTTTTATTTTTAAAAATAAATTAATATATTTTTGAAAATATTTAAATTTTTTTAGGCTTTTTGAGTGTTTTTATGAATGACCATATCATAATTGAATATATCAAACATATTTTGTTTCAAATCAAAAAAATAAACAAAACAAAAGTAATAAACAAAATGATCTTGAATAGCCACTTATAAAATTTTAGAGGTAATTATATACGACCACCTGAAACTTGCTATTTTGTTTGATGCCGTCGTAGTTGTTGAGGAGTTGATAGGTTGTTTTCCATTATATTGCCCTCCTCTCCAAATAATTCTCAAACTCAGATCATGTAGGTAAACTAAAAGATGACAAATCGAAAGGTTGGGGAAGACAATACCGGGAACAAATAAAAGAAGTTTACATGAATCATTCATAAAGTAAATTTTCGCATTGATAGTTGCAAGCATAAGCCTGAAGTGAAATTGACATGCCTAAAAATTTGCAACTTTTTATATACATTTTATGCTCTATTTTAATGATATTGCACTTTAATGGAAGGTATTTTGTATGTTTTTGGTTTTTGGTACAAGAAATAGAGTTTTGAGTTTTGGAGAAAAAGGAGTGAAAACAAAATAAAATGGGATTAAATGGAGCAAATGAGCATAAAGTGAAATGACGCCTAGGCGCCAGAAGCTGGCGTGTAGGCGCCAAACCAAGTACTTGGAAACAGAGAGCCTGACGCCATGACGCTAGAAAGTTATTTCAGGCTTCTAAAGAACTGGTTCCCAGACGTTGGGCGCCATAATCAGTTTTTTTTTTAAACGCGCCTAGGCGCCAGAAGCTGGCGCGTAGGCGCCAAACCATGTACTTGGAAACAGAGAGTCTGACGCCATGACACTAGAAAGTTATTTCAAGCTTCTAAAGAACTGGTTCCGAGACGTTGGGCGCCATAATCAGTTTTTTTTTTAAACAATGTCCTTGGACAAATTTTGAAGGGATATCTGAAGTGACTCTTGGGGGATTTTAAGGGATATATTAAGATGACTTTTTGACATATTCCCCCTTGAATTTTTCAGGAAGACCCAAATGTCATAAATAAGAGTAGAAAATGCAGATTTCCACATTTTCTAGAGAGATTGGAAAAGAAAGTTTGAGAGATAACTGTAAGGGATTGTATTAGCATTGCATGGATCAGTACGAGTTTTTATTCGAGGGATTTTCATCTTTCTTTCAGAGAAAAAAACTAAGTATTGTATTCTTTATTATTTTGTACTTGTCGTAAACACTTATTTAGTGAGTTTTAGGCACCAAACCCTGTACTTGGAAATAGAGAGTCTGAAGCCATGACGCAAGACAGTTATTTCAGACTTCTAAAGGACTGGCGCCTAAGCGTTGGGCGTCAGAATCAGTTTTTTTTTTTAATGCAATGTCTTTCGACAAATTTTGAAGGGATATTTGAAGTGACTCTTGGGGATTTTGAGAGACATATTAAGGGAACTTTTTGACATATTCCCCCTTGAATTTTTCAGGAAGGCCGAGAGGTCATAAATATGAGTAGGAAATGTAGATTTCTACATTTTCTGGAGAGATTGGAGAGAAATTTTGAGAGATATTTGTGAGATTGTATTAGCATTGCATGGATCAGTACGAGATTTTATTCGAGGGATTTTCATCTTTCTTTCAGAGAAAAAAACTAAGTATTGTATTCTTTATTATTTTGTACTTGTCGTAAACACTTATTTAGTGAGTTTTAGGCACCAAACCCTGTACTTGGAAATAGAGAGTCTGAAGCCATGACGCAAGACAGTTATTTCAGACTTCTAAAGGACTGGCGCCTAAGCGTTGGGCGTCAGAATCAGTTTTTTTTTTTAATGCAATGTCTTTCGACAAATTTTGAAGGGATATTTGAAGTGACTCTTGGGGATTTTGAGAGACATATTAAGGGAAGTTTTTGACATATTCCCCCTTGAATTTTTCAGGAAGGCCGAGAGGTCATAAATATGAGTAGGAAATGTAGATTTCTACATTTTCTGGAGAGATTGGAGAGAAAATTTTGAGAGATATTTGTAAGAGATTGTATTAGCATTGCATGGATCAGTACGAGACTTTGTTGGAGGGATTTTCATCTTTCTTACAAAGAAAAAAACTAAATATTGTATTTTTTATTATCTTGTATTTGTTGAAAATACTTATTTTGTGAATTTACTTTTATTTAATAAAGTTTTCTACTGTGTGTGACACATGCTTTGTAAAGTAGAATTCATGTACTTCTCTTTTCCAATGAATTGGTTGAATGTTTAGGATGTTAGGATGCATGTTACAATAGGTTTTTCATATCAAAGTGATGGTTTTTATTTCATGCTTCATGTATGTTAAAATTTATTGTAAACGCATAATAATATTTGTTGTAAACCATAATGGCCCGAGAGGGCAATGACTTTAACAACTAGGAAGAACCACTTTGAATTTATGGGTAAAAGAATAATATTCTAAAGATTCAATGCAATGTTAGGGAGACATTCTTTTATTGGGCGTAAATTGGTGTTTCTAAAGCGACAGACTAGATTCCTTACAATTTGATATAGGGCTTCGTACCTTAAATCTAAGATTGAGTCAATTAGAGGGTTATTAGGAGAAGGAGATTCTAGGGTGACAGGCTAGAAATTTCGCTGTGCTAATATGTTATTTTGAAGAAATTGACCCTAAGACAATTAAGCTATGTTATACACTCGAAAGATGGTAATTTAGATTTTTGCTTTTATTGTCACCGGCTACATTTGATTTTATGCATCTCATTCCTACACATTTTCTAGGACATCACAAGAGAAATGTAGTTTTTTACGTCTCAAAATTTAACAAACCAATTATCTAGCTAGGTTTATCTTTGGATTTAGGTTTGTATTTAAGAGCAGCTGTTAGAAAAATATCCTTAATCGATATTCCAAACTAAGACCTGTCCTGAGGGATTTCTTACATCACTTCTCTATGGGATCGGTACTCATCATTTATGTCTTTAAAGAAAACCCTTTATTGTTTGAACGATACGTGCACTTGCTTTTATACCTGGTGAGTAGTGATGAATCGTGGAAAATTAAGTTATTAAAGTTATAAGATATATTTTTAAAATTATATTATTTAAACCATAAATCACTGGTATACCGTTAGAGTAAGTAGCAGTTAGAGATCAACTTTAAGGAAATAACTGCAAAGGATACCTCACGAAAGCTAACTACCAGGGAATTCAGGTTGATGTACTTGTTCTAGGATTCAGATCTTCCTATAAAGACAATTCCATATAGTTAATCACATCTTAAGTAGACTACTTAAGAAAACTCCCGATTGACGTTATAATTTGTTGTCAAAAAGTTTAGTTGTCATTGTCAAGGAAAGAAATGTCAAATCCTATCCTAAGGGTAGCGGATTCCTAAAGATTCTGAACTATTCTAGAGTTTTGTTTTGTCGTTGATGGATTAGTTGAGGTTCATACTTTTTCTCTGGGTTTTGAATGTCCGTCCCTGCAAAATAGAGTTAGCACACCCTAATAGCATATAAAATAAATTTAGGGTGGCATCCGTCTTTTGTCTTCAGCAATCTTGTAAAACAAAGTTAGCATAGTACAATTATGGTTTAATTGGTTGGTTATTATTATTATTTTTTTAGAAAACTTGGTTAAGATGCTCATGCCTTTCCATCTTCTCAAGATTGTCGGGTTCCTTGATTTACTTAGTTTGAGAGGTGGTCAAATCTACTTAGACTGAAAGATTCCTGTCAGCAATCGTATGGGGGTGTGAATACTAAGTCCAAGTTAGGTTAGGCCTAGGGTTTATGTTTAGCTTTATTGTTGGTTTGACCAAAGGTGGTTCAAGCTAGGTCTAAGTTAGGTTAGAGCTAGAGTTTATGTTTAGGTCTAATGTGGGTTAAACCTAAGATGGTTCAAACTAGGTCTAAGTTAGGTTAAACCTAGGGTTTATCTTTAGGTTTAATGTGGGGTAGACCTAAGGTGGTTCAAGCTACGTCTAAGTTAGGTTAGACCCAGGCTTTGTGTTTAGGTCTAATGTGGGTTAGACCTAAGGTGGTTCAAACTAGGTCCAAGTTAGGTTGGACCCAGGGTTTATGTTTAGGTCTGATGTGCCCTAAGATGTTTTATGCTAGGTCTGTTAGGTTAGACCTAGGGTTTATGTGTAGGTGTAATGTGGGTTAAACCTAAGGTGGTTTAAGCTAGGTCAAAGTTAGGTTGGACGTAGGGTTCGGGATTAGGTCTAATGTGGGTTAGACCTAAAGGATGAGGTTAGGTCTAATTTGGGTTGGATCTAGGATTTAGGTTTAGGTCTAATGCTGGTTGGACCTATGGTTAAAGTTAGGTCTAATTTGGGTTAGACATAGGGTTTGAGGTTTAGGTATAATGTTAGTTAGACTTAAGGTTGAAGTTAGGCCCAATTTGGGTTAGACATAGGGTTTGAGGTTTAAGTCTAATATTGGTTAGACCTAAGGCCTAAGGTTGAAGTTAGGACCAATTTGCGTTGAACTTGTTTAGGTCTAATGTTTGGTAGACCTAAGGTTAAAGTTAGGTCTGATTTGGGTTGGACCGGAGTGTTTAGGTCTTATGTTGGTTATACATAAAATTGAAGTTATGTCCAATTTGGGTTCGACCTAGGGTTTGAGGTTTAGTTCTAATATTGGTTAGACCTAAGGTTGAAGTTTGGTCCAATTTGGGTTAGACCTAAGGTTTTGATAATCTGCTTGAAATTAATTTTGTCGTTTTGTTGTATTTTAGTTTGAAGATATATGTATATATATATATATATATAGATAGATAGATTGCTGTATTTAAGCTCCTAATTGTTATGTTATGATTTTGGGCAGGTAAAAAAGATGATTATTCATGCAGTCCAAAGTGCTGTGAGTGCTCTACAGGATGAAGATTTCAATTAATTTATCGGCAAGAGGAGCGATTGAATTCGACTCTTGAAAGTTTTTATTTTCTCAAATAAGAAGCAATCAAGTGCAGTGCTTAATTAGTTTAGCGTCTGAAATTGTAGTCCCGGCTGCCATTGCTTTTTTTAGTCATTTAGGTACAGTTTTTAGTTAAATTAACACGCCTCATAAATTTGAGGAGTTTAACGTGTTTCTTTTCGCCAAGGATTAGAATAATAAAATAAAAAAAACAAATTGAGTAGCCATCATACCATGTTTCAAATGAGGAATGCAGATAATTGCTTAATTGGTCTGGTACTATATTTGTATTTATTTAATTTTAATAACTTCTTTTTTTTTTTTTTTTTTTTTTTAAGGGGGTTGGGTTTTTAAAAAATTATTAAATGATTTAATTGGTCTGGTACCTTAAATAGCCCTGCAATGCCATCAACAATAAATTTTATCATTTGGCATGAATTTCAAAGTATTTTTTGAGTAAGAAATGCTTCTTATGAGGAGCAGGAAGAGTCAATTAAATTGGGTTATTGGACTCAAAATAACTTCCAACCTCCTTAGCTGTTGAATACCGTCAACCACGCTCACCGATAGCCTCTAACACTGCCTGTTGCGCTACTTGCCACCGTCTGCAAACTCAGCTTTCAAACTATGCATCATAAATATGTTGCAATGAATAACGTCATATTGAAGACTTGACGATAACTTTTGACCTCTGTAGCCATTGACCACCGTTGGCCACCGCCCGCTCGCTTTTGTTGACCACCGTTGACTGCCCCTGATTGCTACTATCGACGAACTTTATTTGCTAAAATCGTATCCTAAATATATTGTAACGAATAACACCATATTGGAGATCCGACGATAACTCCCGTTGATAACTGCGCACGACCATTATAGTTAAAATACGACAACTTTCTCTATATTCTTCATATTTTCTTAGCGTGCAATGCTTGTGGTGATTGTGGCAAATTATGCAGGATCACTAGAGTAGTTATATTATCTCTTCTATTTTTTTTCTTGAGATAGTCGATCTGCTTATCTCTTTGTTGGATGACCCTTTAAAATTTTTCAGTATGATTTTTGTGGGTTGGTGGCAACGCTTCTTGTGAAAATGAGCCAACCAGTGTTTCCACCACATTAATTTTTATATATTGTTCTTCCTTGAACTCGAAGATCTCTGCCTCTTCATTGTTTACAAACCAACTCAAATCTTAGGCTTGAGAAATACACAATAATTATAGCACCTCAGCTAAAGCATGATTGTTCCTAAGGGATTCGATTTGATCTTTTCATTCATGTTTATTTTGTCAAGAAATACTTTGAAAAATAATATTGAATAAGACAACAATCCTTTGTGGATTTTTCTCTACCTTTTTTACATTAGTTAATGTCATTGAGTATACTCTAACAAACAACCTCAAATATATCAAACTTTTGATTAATGTCCTTGAACCATGTTCAAAAAATAACCGTAGATTAGTGACACTGTATAATAAAAATAAGGGATCAAATTTATCATAAAATTAGTGTCATGTAAAAGCTTAAAAATATCTACATACAAGAAACAAATAGTGGACAAATATCCAATAAGTTGAAGCTATCCTACTTTTCAGTATGTCATCAACAATGGATTAAACACATATGATAATACATTGAAATGCTAGAATAAAAATAAATGCAAATATAATAATAAAAGAGCCTTTTAATAAAAATAAAATACTAATCCATATAAACATCTTCCTCCTCTTGATCATCAGGGAAAATAGTTTCCTTTAAACTACTTTTATCGTCCTGATCTTGTGAATGTGAAGAAGGTTCTTCTGGGAGATAAGCTCTCAATATTGGCACCAACTCTATGACTCACCAAATATGTTCCATTCAAATAGCCTCACATGAATCCTTTCTCAATACATTGGTATTCCGGCTCTTTCAGTACATCAAAATCATAAATATTGTCATAAGTTTTCTAAATATGATCTCAATTGTTCTCTTAAAAGCTACAGATTTTTTAAACTCTGCTATAGCTCTCGATCTTACAACATTTTTATTAGCTTTCTTTTCTCAAAATTGATTTTATAATCTAATTCTTAACTTCAAGAGTCAACATCTTTGCATTTAGAGTAGTCTTAAACTTTTGGTATTATGGATAATGTTACATGGTGTCTCTATTTGTTGTTCTCATGTTTTATCAAGCTCCTAAAACTACAAGGATAAGGAATTCACCACAGTAGATAATTCAATCCTAATCCTACATTCTAGTAGTTGACTTTCTAATACCGATACATCTTTAGCCTTAGCATGATACCTTCATTTATATTCACCTTAAATAAATTTGGCATTTACAAATTCTAAATTCCATACGTTCATAGAA
>NW_018222789.1:0-418 GCF_001263595.1 Phalaenopsis equestris
GATCCCACTAATCCATTATAAAAAGTTTGAATTATCAACCAATCTGGTAACGAATGATGAGGGAATTTCCTAAGAAGATCTTTAAATCTCTCCCAAGCTTCATTGATCGACTCTCCATCAATCTGACAAAACGATGTTATCTCATTTCTAAGTTTAGTTGTTTTGGATGGAGGGAAATATTTGGATAGAAATTTCTGTGAAAGTTCTCCCAAAGTTCTAATAGATCCAGGTGCTAACGAATTTAACCACATCTTAGCCTTATCCTTAAGTGAAAAAGGAAAGTTTAATTCTAACAACATCGTTTGAAACTCTCTCATATATAAAGGTAGCACACAGTTCTAAAAAACTAGCGAGGTGTAAATTAGGATCTTCATTTGGTGTACCTCCCAATTAATTGTTTTGTACCATTTGGATAATA
>NW_018222789.1:607-7285 GCF_001263595.1 Phalaenopsis equestris
CTAACAGTGCGTTCTAATTCCGAATCGTAGGGTATAAGATTTTTCAGGTCCAAATTTACGCATACAATTTGAAATTTGTACACAGAAAAACAGTTAACTAAATATGAAAATAAGTTGCAATTCAAGTAAAAATTTTCTAATAATCCTAATTCATCTGTTACTCTAATTATGATTCTTGTTTGCTCCCCGGTGGTAAAGTCACACTTATCAACGCAAGTATACGTATCGCTCAAGTAATATAGGGCTCTAATGGAGTCTTAGATATCGATCTCATAGGGAGTAATATTAGAACTATGAACTAAGATTTTAGAAAAGCAATACTTAATCGCAGTAATGGAATTCAAATTGCTTATCTGTCACTAATAGACAATTGAAATAAATATGTAATTTTAATAACTCTTAAATAACTAATTACACTAATAATTTCTTGATGTGATATTTAATATATAAGAAAGCATCCTTCTCTTTGTCAAAAAATTATAGTGAATGGATAAAGTGAATCAGTTCTAGTTGTATTGTGTTATTGTATTCTGTCAAATAGGAACATACCTATTCTTTACCCTTTAGTCCAGGCATAAAGAACATTGACTAATCCTACGCTTGTTTATTGAATATGCGGCTAAGATTGGAGGATATCAGTTCTCACTTCAAAGCTCCCACGTTCCCCTCTCCTGAGGGCTAACATCTACACTTTAGCACCCAAACGATTGGACCGAATTGGGCATTTTAGTCTGTCACTCTAAAATCTCCAATTCTATGCCCGATAATTTTATTTTCTTATTTATTTTCACCCAACTTCTAAGGGTTTTGACCTCCCTGAATCTTGGATGTAATCTTCACTTTAGTTGTAAAACTCAACATATTTTAATAAATCAATTGGCTAGATTGAAAGTAAATTAAGATCGAAGTGAAAAGATCATACAATTTCTTTAACATTTTCATGGCTCAACCAATTCAAATCACCATTTCACAGATCTCAAGACAAGGAGAAAGATAGAAAAAACTACTCACAACTTATGGGGAAGTCACAACAAAACTCAAAATTCATATATAAAAGCGAAGTCATACAAAGTACAACAAGTAAATAACACTTATCTCTAATTCCTCCCCAAGTAAACTCCTCAAAGTTCCTCTGAATCTCTTCATTTCTTTACAACACACAGAATTCCTCTTTGAAGTGGAAAGGAGGAAGAAATCTCTCACTTTCTCTCCACTCTTACAATCTCTCGAAGAATTCCTCACTATTAGACTCTATAGTAAACTCTCTACTAGAACCTCTCTAACCTCCTGAACCTCTAGGAGCTTCAAGTCCTCTCCAATTTTTGGTCAAAATCTTCTTTTAAAGTTGTGGATGAGTTTTTTGAAGAGTTTCCTAAGCATCCCTCCAAAATTCGTCCTCATCCACTACATTGTTGGACATAACCGTCGATCTCACCGTCAGCGGCCTCGAGGGTGTCGTCTGCGGGCCTTCTAAATTATTAAATCTAGAGTCTCAAGAAATTCTCATTGTCGGCGCTGTTGGGCTCGTCGTCGGCGCCCTAGTTCAAATCTTCATATTTTGGTCCTTTTCGCTCCAAATTCATTCCTTTTTGCATCTTTTTGCCCCAATGACCCTAATTCATCATTCCGTAACAAAAAATCAAAAATACCTTTCTTTAAAGTGTAATATAATAAAAAACAATGTAAAATAGGTATGAAAATCTCAACATATTTTCCTTTGGTCAGTCGGTACCTAAATTCTGATTCCCATCCTGGGATTAGTACCTAAATTCTGATTTCTTTTGTTATCAATTGGGTTTGATGTGAGTCTCTGAGCTTTCCTTCCCAGCGTAACAAAATCAAAATTTTTGTGTCGGTACCTAAATTTTGATTCTCATCCTAGAAACAATATTTAAATTCTGATTCCCTCCACTACCTCTTGGGTTGGACGTGAGTCCCTAAGCTTTCCTTCTCAATGTAGCAAAATCAAATCCTTGGGGTCAGTAACTGAATTCCAATTACCAGCCTGGGATCAGTACCTAAATTTTGATTCCCTTCTGTCACCTCTTGGGTTGGATGTGAGTCCTTATGCTTTCCTTCCTAACGTGACATTCTCAGCATTTTGAGATTGGTGTGAGGTTCCCTTAAATGGATTAAGGCATCTTATTCTCATCTCAGCACTTTTAGATAAGTGTGATGCCCCCTTAAATTAATTAAGGCATCCTATTCTCATCTCAACACTTTGAAATAGGTGTGAGACGCCCTTAAATGGATAAGGCATCCTATTCTCACCTCAACACCACTCATCACCTCCTAGGTTGTATGGGAGTCTCTGTGTTTTCCTTCTTAATGTGGCACTCTCCACACTTTTATTACCTCTTGGGTTGGATGTGTGTTCCTATGCTTTCCTTCCCAACGTAGCACTCCTTTTCCTCACCAATCCTCAAGTTGGATGTGAGTCCCCGTGCATTCTATCTCAACCTAGTCTTCTCACTTTTTTGAATTTAAAATTCCACAAAATCACAAAATTTAACTAAAAAATCTAACTCAAAATCAAAAAATCTAAATCTAAATTAAAAGTGAAAACAAATCGAGCTTATTGGGACTATCAAGTTCCCAATAAGGAACCTTGAGAGTTGCTCATCTAAATTCATATAACACCCCTTTTTAAGGGTAAAAGAACCATGATCATAACTAAATTTCACATCTTCAATTGAAGATTCATCTGCTAATCCCTAGCAAAAGCCTTCTTCACTCATTCTACATTTTGTTCTAAATTTGATGGCTTGGAAAGTCTGTGTTGATTTTATTGATCTCTTCAATCAACGACAATACATGTGGTGTGCTTGTCTGACACACCACGCCTATTGGGGGTCCATTTGTTAACCTCACTTTTGTGAAGGTCTGGTCTTTCTATTCTTAGAAGCCTAGGATCTAGCTATTAGACTTTTTGGTTGACTATCCGAGAAGACTAGTGACGAAATTCTACCCCATTAGAAATTCTAAACATTTGCTTACTCTTCTTGGAGTTCCACATGTTTAGTTTTGACCTCTAGCACTTAGACAGTTCAAACCAACCTTGGGGAGCTTAAGAGGAGTCTCTATTGGATTTTCAAACCTTAGGGTTAGCCTTAGGTGGCTTGGTTTTGGTCTTAGTCAAACCTACACACATACAAATGCTCAATCCCCTAACACACATTCCCAAAACCCTAAAATCACCTCCACTTAGCATGTTTCTTCACTCTTTTGGAAAGTCAAGTGGGTGGTCCCCAATTCCTTAGCCTTTTGCTAAGGTGGCTTGAACCAACACATGGAGGATCTAAAATGGGTGCCCAATGGTCTCATATCCTTAAAGGGGTGTCCTTATGATTAGGATTTACAATAGCCTTCAATTCCACCTAAACATCCAATTCTGCCCTCCTATGGCTAAATACCATAAAATTACCAAAATAACTCTGGAACCCTAAAATTTCCTCAAAATTGCTCAAATTGTCCATTCTCACTCAAAAATCATATCAAACCACTTCAAACCATTCAAATTGTCCAAAATAACATATTTTTCTTAAAATTACCAAAATACCTCTAACTTTCCCAAAATACCCCCCTCAAAATTTGCCAAAATTTCTAAATTCACTTCAAACTTCATCCAAATCAATTCTAACCACCTAACAACTTTAATTGCACCCAAATACACTAAAATTGGCCAAAATTTCCAAATTGCCCCTAAATGCCTAAAATCCCCAAATTACTCCCAATTACCACCAAATTCATTTTAAACCTCTCCAATTTTAAATTCAAATCAAAATTCATCATGTCTAAGCCTAATCAAAATCAAATGCAAGTCTAATTGAACCCAATTTAAAGCCCAAAAACCAAGCTTAAGTTAAATACCCAAAAATTGACCAAATTCTAAACTTCATCAAAATTAAATCATGTGATCATTTTAATTTCACCAAATTCACCTAAACTCTTCATGGCATTCTCCTAGACCAAATTGACCCCTCACCTGATTTTTAAACCAATCCCAAGTTAAACATAAATTCAATTCTTAGCCCAAACCCTAATTTCAAGCCTAAGATCCAAATTAATCTAATCCTTTTGGATTAACCAAGCTTAACCATCTCTGCCATCCCTAAGCCACCTAAGCCAATATTGGGCCATGGACCAATGGTCCCATGAAACATGAATATCCCCTTCTAAAATGGCCAACCAACTTACCTATGCCTTAGCCTAATTATGCCATCAAACTAATCACCATTAAGACTTCCCTTGAGCCCTTGAGACAGTTAACCACCTCTCTTAGCCTGGTCAACCAGCCTAGTGGCCGGAAAACCCAAACCTGAGGGGATCCACCATGGCTTAAACCCTAAATTATACCCATTCAATGTGGCTCATTTTAATTGGATTGTTACGCCGCTCACCTAGGCAGCACTTTGCACCCACTAGCTTGACCAATTAGGCCATCTTTCCTCCTCTATTTAAACCACCCCTCCCATGGCCAAGCAAAGAGAGTTGCCAATTTCTTGGGGAAACTCTGTCAATTTGTTTTCAAAGCATCCCACTAATTTCAACCACTCAAATCCACATCCTGAGCTTAAGTTCACCACCCAAAATCAGCACATTTTCTGATCATCTCCCCAAACTCTAAATTAACTATTCCACAAGCTTCACCAGACCTTAAAACCATCTCCCCAATCAAAAGCTCCCTCCTCCAAGCCCTCTGCACCAGAATTTGACCAAACCTAAGACACCCTTCAATCGAACTCCTATAAAGACCGAACCACAGATTGATTCAAGATTTTGAGTACATTCGTGGGACCAAGTCGAAGCTCCAGAACAAACCTAATTGAGGCCCCACCTCTTGGGCAAAGGTATAACTCAAAATCTCTAAATTTTGGCTCGTTTCATTAATTATAAAATAGACTTGCATTTCATACGCATGTTGCCATATAAATAGGTTTGTTTGGCCTAGATGAAGATATAAGGACAAACCCCATGCAATTTGGTTAAGAATCAAGTGAGATCTTAAGGTATTTGTGTAGATGTTTCTTGGGTTCTGTCATTTAGGGATGAAGAACAGATGATGTTCGTTTCCGCATGTATTGAATAGACGCTCCAGATCACGTCGGACGAAGATATGATACGTGAGCTGTGCAACGTATGGAAGCTGACTCAGATGGTGGTGTCGAATGGGAGTGCAATGCATGGTCTTTTGGAGTTGCCGAGGATGACACGACGTTGCATGGATAAGTACAAAAATAGGTCATTTTTTATTCAAAATAATTTAGAAACTTTGAAAAACCATAACTTGGTGTAGAAAAATCATAACAAAAAATAAAATAAAAATACCCATTTGCTTAATGAACAGAGGAGAATATTATGAACTATAATTAAAATTGTTTACTATGTATTTTAATTTTTAATTAATTAAATACTCCATAAATACTCCATAAATTATTTTAATCATAAATAATTAAATATTAACAACCATGACATAAAATTTGGAGGGCTTGATATTCATGTGCTTATGAGTGTTCTCTGATTTTTTCAAAGTCAGAGGACACCAATAAGATTGAAAGCCCTAATATTCCATGTTAATTATATTTCTTTAAATTAAATAATTCATAAAAATTAAAATAAAAATCAGAAAAATACAAGACTTGTTGTGACAGGTTCACTGCAGTCAAACGACTTTAAGAAAAATATAAATGGAGTTCAAATAATTAAGGAAAATATTTCATATACTTAAAAAATTAAAACTCATGAATAATTAAATAAAAGATAATTCAAAAAAACACAAAAATTTATCCACATTGAAGTTGATGAGTATATTATGCCCCTGTAAAAATTTGAGACCCATTTGAATTGTTTTTAATATCAAAGTCTATTTTTCTAAGTAAATAGAATTTTTGCACTAAAATAGTTATAATAAGTAAAATATATTTCAAAAAAATATGAAAAGTATTTTAGAGTGATTCTTGTGACCAGGGGCATTTAAGAAAAACAAAATTGATGTTAAAATAAAAAGTTTTTTGAGCTATTTTTTAATTTAAAATAAAAGATAATTAAAAATCACAAAAATTAAAAAACGCACCAAAATGTCTTTAGTTGTTCCTTGATCACTTGATACCACTTAAATTATTTTTCCTAATTTTCTTAATAAAGTTATTTATTTTTAAATGCCTAAATGTATTTCCCTTAATTTTGTATTAAAATAAATACTATAAATAAAATAAAAATCACAAAAATGTAAAATTTGTTCTCTAAGTTCTTTGAACTCAGAGGAACTAAAGAAAATTACAAAAGGTAATTTTTAAGATTAAATTTCATTTGTCTATTACATTTTCTATTTGATTAACCACCAAAATTAATAAATAATTGTAATATTTAAAATAAAACTCAAACAATTATGAAAATTGTTCATAGAGGTCCTCTGATTTGGTTAAACTCTAATAATTTTCTTAAGAATAGAGGATTTGTTTTGATCAACTAAATGAATTAACATAAAAAATCCCTATTTTTGAGTAAAAATAATTACTAAAAACAAAATAAATTAGAAAAATACAGTCCTCCTTGACCGGCCTTTTTTTTTTTTGTAAATCGACAATTACAAGAATTTAACAGCGCTACTAAAAGATTTAAATTACAGCATCCGTGTCCAAATCTTGACTGTGACTTTATATATATATGTTTGATTTA
>NW_018222790.1:0-7460 GCF_001263595.1 Phalaenopsis equestris
TAGACACCTATAATTTGAGAGGTAGGCAATCTTTCGTAATACTAACAATTTGAGAGGTAGGCGATCTCTCTCCCAAACCCTAAACATACTAGCCATGTTCAGACCACAATAATAAATATAAAACTACTAAATTTCCCTTACGCACAGGCGTAATAATACTCCTCTTCCGAAAAAGCATTTTGTCATCAAGCCGAAAAAAAAACTGCTATCGGATCACGTCTTATAATTCCCACACGATGTCATCATCTGACAATCATTTACATTCAATCAGAAAATCATAGTGACTCGTGAATTTGAAATACAGTCTTGTGCACATTTTTCGACAGCATTATAACATGTTGGTACTTTGACTTTAAGTCGCACCATACAACTCTTCCAATAGCTCATCAATCGTCAGATCTCTGCCAACTTCATATCACATCTCTTCCATGATATGCAACTCGATCCAAAATCTCAGTCCTACATTTTGAATTGCACTCACCATGGTCTTGAGCTTACCAAAGTCTTGCACAAACTGGGGTTACCTCAAAGCACCACCTACATGTCTCTCTCATGAATACTCTACTGTATCAAAATCGGTCCCTTACACTCTCCTTTGCAATTCTCGTTCCCATCATTGCTACTAAATCGTCTTCCACTCAGAATGTTGCAACAACAATAAGCATTGGCGTAGTTGGATGCAACCCTCCGTCGGGGTCCCACCTACTATGATTCCATGTTCTAGGCAAACATCTTTCAAATCGAGCTTCTCCGGCCCTAAATAGGACATTGTCCTGTTTAGCTTGTTGTCGCTTGTTCCAAACCTCCCGATGTCACACAATATCGTCAAGATTCTACCGTTCGAATCTACTCCCGACTCCTTCATTGAGCCCCGCCTGGTTCCATTCATTTCGATCTCACACAATATCCTCAAGATTCTACCGCTCGAATCTACTCCCAACTCCTTCATTGAGCCCCGTCTGGTTCCATTCATTGCAATCGTCTGGATGTCGTGTTATTCCTTCCGAGTACTTCTGCTCAAGTTTGCTCCAGAATTCTTTGTTCAATCATGTGGTTCCAGATCCATCTAAGGCAGCAGCATTGCCCAGATGTTACATAAATCCTTCAACTTGTTGCCACTCGTGTCCCCTCCAAACATCGTCGTTCAATCTCGCGACAATCGACAACGAGTTGCAAAAAACTATATGATCTTCTTCATCATTTCCAGGTCCATGAATCTCCCATTGATGGTCTGGAACCATTCCTCCATGATCGAGAAATGCTCCTCTATTCCAAATCTGATTTTGCACAACTCTCCCTAATTTCTTCTCAAATTCATCTATTTTCTTGGCCTTTAGTACTCTTTATACATTTTTGGAACTTCTTTAATATCATCATTTGCTTTGAATCACGATTGTATTGTGGGTTTAGCCTCTTCTATGTCGTGATCCTTTTGTAGGCCTCCTAGCTAAAAATAAGGTTGTTTTACGACTATATCTAAGGATCAGACTCGGGTAGAATCTCAATAAAGATGTACGTCACGATCTTATATTCCTACTATCCCCAATAGTAACTGTTTCGAGAGCTTAGGTCACAAATGTGGGCTTTGTCTGTCATGATCCCGTTTGTTAGCTTCCAAGGTAGGTCAAATCGCGACTGTGCTGTTCACCACGATCCCGTGCAACTATGTCGATCCCATTGTTCGCTTCCCAGTACATCGCAATCCCGTGTTCCTAGCTAGCTTCAGTCACAAAGGTGAGATTGTCTCACAAACGAGAAGTCACGATAGACGTCCTGATCTTGTCGTTGGAGTCCCCACTAGCTCGAATCACGATTGTATTGCACACCACAATGTTGGCCATGTATATCGCAATGTCAACATTAGCATCCCGGCTAGCTCAATTAGGGACTATATTGTACGCCACAATCTCAATTTTTGTGTCCCAACACTCAATTCACGACTATATGCGGTTAGGTCACGAAGATCATTGTCGTGATCCCACATACAATTTTCCTAGAGCAATTGCGACTATGGCTTTGTGGTGAAGAAGGATCAATGCTCTGATACCAATGTGATACAAATCAGAGCCAAGTGTTCTATATAATTGAGAGCAAACAAATATTTTATTTCAATAACACCAAACGAGATAGCCCAAATACATAAAGATAAGCACCTACAATTCGAAATATAGGCAATCTCTCTCAAAACCTATAATTCGACAGGTTGGCAATCTCTCATAAATATTAACCCTAAGACTCAAGATAACAATCTCATACATAACCCTAACCCTAAATATGTTAGACATATTTATAACCTACAATAATAAATCTAAAATTACTAAATTTCCCTTAGGTGTTGGCATAACACTTTCATGCATAGGTGATATTTAATTTAGTTACATCCAAAATATTGGTACAATTCGGTTATATTTCTTTTGATACTTGGTGCTGTGCTAAGTCTCATGGGACTTAATAGCTTTGTGTGTGACATTGTGTATAGTGGGCTTGCCATAGACAACAAGTGTGCTATTGCACATAAACCAAAATGATTGTAAGGAAGCTTCTCCGCTTACTTAAGAAGTGATTGGTTTTGTGGTGGAAAGACCAACTTAACGGAAAACCCAAGTCAATCAAGGGAATATGTGTGGATGTAGGTCAAAAGAATGGATAAACAACACAAAAATATTAGCGTCCAATGGCTCTATGATGAGATTTATATTCCTGTATTTTATCTATTAATTAGAAATTCAATTACTTCAGCAAAGAAAGTTAAATCGGAGATTACTGAAACAATTGTAGTGCTTAAATTTTAATTACTTTTAGCATTTATCATGAAAATCATCATATTTGTGTTTGGATCCTAATGTGAATTTGGAGTATGATAATTTAATTGCTTGATGAAAAAAACTACACCTTTCCTCACTTATGTTCAGTACAATAGTTTATTGTTAAAATTTTACATAATATCCCATACTCACCTATAACTTATCACATCTTTATATAGTTTATCACATCTTATATAGTTTGTCAAATACACACGTACACAGAATTATATATTGTAAATTAAGTGAATTAGACCTTGGGCTAATATAGCAAATTAAGTGAATTAGACCTTGGGTTAATATAGCGACAAAATTATGACTTTGTTAATTCATGCTCTTCAGCATAACATCATTTCTATATTGAATTACACTTTTTTATTGTGTACATGTAATTAACAAAATTGTTCTAGAAATTTTGGAGGAACTTTCTTAGAGAAAACTACTCTCTAATCTTCTCATTAAGTAAATAACAAATATATATACAACTCAAATTAACCCGCATAAACTTGGAGGGAAATTCAAATTAACATAATAAAACAAAAGAAATAAAAACACAATAATGGATAGTTAAGGGAGAATAATTCTTCCCCCAATTAAGAAAGAATAATTCTTCCCCCAAATGTAACCGTGGGTTTATGCATATTAACAATTGTTAACTTCTTTTTACATTTAATCAGCTTTCACGTTGTATTATATTATTGACGCAAAAGCATCCCGCTACAGACACGTGATCTAAGATCCTGCAATCTCGATCGCGGGACTTCTGTGATTCTGATTGTGACAATCTTGTGGTTCAGCCACGATCCTGTGATTCAACTTCATCCCTCAATTTTGGTTATCGCAATATAACGATTATGCAACACACAGCTCCCATGACCGTGGGAGGAATGTGTCGAGACTTCTCTTTTGTTTTTTTATTCTTAGCAAGTTTCCTTCTTTTTTATATTTCTTTTCTAGTTATTTCTTTTTTAGTTTTTCTTATTTCTCTATTTCTCCTAGGTTATTTTCATTAAGGTGCTCTTATAAATGTTGTATGCTTGTTATTTTAAAAGCATAAACAATGGAATTTGTGTTTTGAGACTATTTTTTCGAGTTTATGTTCTCCAAAGTGTTGTATTATCTTCCTTTTGTCGGTGGTGTATATGTATCTTGCTCAGGAATAGGTGATGGATCCTCCTTGGCATTATAGCTCGCCATTTCGAAGTTTTCTTCATTGTTTTCAACTGGGACAGTCACCAAATATCATCTATTCCCCTCCAAACACCGTCGATCCTAAACCCTAAACCACCTCCCTGAAAAACCCACTTTCTAAACATCTTCTACAACCCTAGAATGGTATTATTTGGTACAGAACCCGAAAAATCCAAAATTTTTAGTACTACCTTTCTTGTCCCAATCTAAAATTCCAAAAAAAAAGAAAAGAAAATTCTACCATACCCAAATCATTTCTACCACAATTCCCAATTCTAATCCTAAATTTTAAAAATCCAATCTTTCGAACCTTCTCCAAAAATCCGCTCTGACACTTACAACCAAAAAACTAATCTTCGACCGATCATTTATCTACAACCGTACATCAGTTGATTGAGAGAAAATGACAAAATGTCACTTAGGAGAATTCTGCAAAAAAGATGTCCAGGAGCTTACTATGGATAATATACGACAAAAAATCCTTCAACAACAACAAAATTTTGCCTCCTTTGAGAGAAAAAATCCGATGAAATCACCCATAGCCTAAGTTGTGACTCATCAAATAAATGGGAGGAAGTGAATCATTTCATTCAGGAAATTTTCAATGATGAATAAATAATATCCCCAAGATTAAGCATGGAGTATCAAAGAAGCCAAAAATATGGAGTGAAGATTGACTTGCTAGATTTTGACGGTTGCATGGATCTAGATGAATTCATCGAAGGGCTTCAAACATTAAAATGAATCTTTGAGTAAAATGACATTTCGCCAGACAAGAGGGTAAAACTAGATGCCTTTAAGTTAAGGAAATGTGCATCTCTGTAGTGGGAGAATCTAAAACGTCTTCAACAACGAAAAGGGAAAAGTAAGATCATCAGATGGTCTAAAATGATAAAGAAGACGCTGCGCAAATATTTTCCCCCACATTCTGGCAAGATATGTTCATTAAACTCCACCACATGCACTAGAAAGATTCTTCTACGGAGGAATACACAACTGAATTTGATCAACTCGTGCTAGAAAGAGCGCACACTAGTGAGTAAACTTTGAAAATTGAGGTCGTCTATTAGGTATGTGGTGCAGCTGCAGTCGTATTGGTCCCAACTCAAACAGATCCGAGCTTTGAATGTGGAAAAACAACAATATCACCAAGTGGCTGACACACCTTATAGGCAAAGTTCAACCTCAAAATCAAACAGCAAGAGCCAACATTTAAAAAATCATTCGAGGCACCTACCTCAAGGTGTGCCCTGATTTGAGGGGCTTGAGCAACAACTAAAAGCATAAACCTCGTTGATGTGGGTGAGGCTTATGCCTTTCTGTAGTGAGGCGTACACCTCCAGGCTTTTATGCCTCGAATTGTTTGAGACATCGAAGCAAATTACCTTATTTAAATTAGACATGGCAACCATAAGTGTCATTCTGAAGCTTTGTTTCTTCATCATGCTTCATCCCGAGCCTTCACGTGCGCCTGCGTCGAAGAACTGTCTGATCATCGAAGTCCAGCGTTGTCTCGAGCTTTGAAGGCTTCTGAGTTTTCGTCGTCCTAAGCTTTTTTGCTTCCTGAGAGTCGAAGTTCGATCAAAACTTCTACATCTTCTGCATCCCAAGTCGTCTTCTACATCTCCTCTACAGTAGAAGTCCAACATTTACAAAGACTTCTGTACCGAGCCTTCTGTATCCAGAGCCTAAAATAATTTGGTGGTATGTATTTAAATGTCTGTCATAAGTATATGTACTTTCTTTATACATTTACAAACATACCACCCAATTTTTATTAAAGTGTGGGGTGTTAGATATAAAAATTAATAATAATTGGGTATGTATTTAAATTTTAAGTTTAATGTTCAAATCTTATTTCAAGTTTTTGTTTTATATTTGAGATTTGGTAATATTATATGCATGTGTTATTAAGTGAAGTATTGAAGTCTATTAACATATTTAAATTCTAAGTTTAATGATCAAGATTTATGGGTTATCAAATATCATGTTTATGAATTATATTTAATTTTATGAGTTCTTATTATTATTATTTTTTTTTAGGCTTATGCCTTGCCTCAAAAAGAAAAAAGCCTTAATTCTCGATTTCACCTTTTAAAACAATGGCAAGAACACACCCAGTGGAGCATCCCAATTGAATCTAATTAAGGAAAAACTAGTTCAGAGTGTAGAAAAAGTGGAGATCTCCAGAACTCTCAAATCCCTCCCAACAAAGAAGTGTCTCAAGTACCACGGCTTTGAGCATTTTACATCCGAATACCCAAACAGAAGGGCGATCTCATTCATCAAACAAGGAACGGTTGAAGAAATAAACAGTGACAGAAAACATTAAAAGTGAGGACACAAAAGAGCATTAATTTTCAACTAATAAGGGAAAGATGCTAGTGATTCATGTTGAACTAATGAAAGGGACTCCAACAAGATTAACATTCCTAAAAGATAATGAGTTCAAGGAGCCAATATTAAAAAAAGGGTAGCCATTATTGAAGAGGTTATTAGATATCTTGATCGATAGTTTATCTCTTGGGTAACTACCATCAGGAGATACTCAACATGCTATAAACCACAAACTAGGATTTTACCGACCAAATCAAATCATCTATGAGATGCAACCAGACGAGTATGAGAAGTTGCAAAAACTTGTTGCACATTTGATGACTAGAGAATTGATTCATGCATACTACCTTGATGCAACCCAGCTTTGATTGTGTTAAAAAATGATGGCTACGTATTCTATCAGGATGGTCTTAAAAATGACGTATTTGTTTTAGATTTGCATGGGATAGGCACGAGTCTAAATTTTGTAGTTAGACTGTCTCAAAAATAGCAAAGCGATGGCTTTATTATGATAGTAATGGATCAATTCCAAAATCTTTATAAGAAGAAGACAACTCTTCCTACCAGATGAGAATGACACGAGAGCGCCCCACTACAGACACCGGATCAAAGATCCTACAATACAGATCGCGTGACTCCCGTACTACTGATCACATGACTTCTACAATTCCGATCAAAACCTTTTGGGGAGTCAAACATCTAGTATCCATGGAAATATCTAGTATTAGAACCTGGTAAACCCTACATTTTAAGGATTTTTCAATCAAACACTTAAACTAAAAATCCATACCATCTAACCTAACACCTCACCAAAAAAAAGTTTCCCACATTATACACCTAACCCTAGCCCTAAACCTAACCTTAAACCATATCTGCTTTTCCAATCCATTAGAAGAATGAGATGTCATACTGCCGAGAAATCCACAATAAGGTGTTTGGGGGCTCACAATGGAGGACATGCAACAGAAAAATCTTTAACTGTAATAGAGGTTTGTCTCCTTTGAGAGAATACAATCCTATCAGATCACTCATAATAACAATAATAACACAAGATCAAGTGGAGGAAGTGAATCTCTTCCATCAAGTAGTCTCCAGTGAGAAAAAGTCACTACCTCAATGATTTGGCATAGC
>NW_018222791.1:0-334 GCF_001263595.1 Phalaenopsis equestris
TTGTAAATTCATTAAGTAATAGATTCCAAGGAACATTTTCTTGTATTGCTAAAACAAATCCGAAAGACCAGAATAAAGAGCAAGTAAAAGCCGTTCAACTTAGAAGCAGAAGAGAGTTGGAAGGTAGGGCTAGAAAAGAAACTGAATTAGAGAGAGAAGAAATTGAAGAATCAAAAGAGGATGCTCCAAAAGATTCTGAGAGAGTAATTTCTCCGCTAAAAGTTGATTTGGAAAAATCACCGCCTCCATTTCCTCAGAGACTTCATCAACAAAAGTTAGATAAGAAATTTTCAAAATTAATGAAAATTTTTAAGAAGCTTACAATTAATATTCC
>NW_018222792.1:0-403 GCF_001263595.1 Phalaenopsis equestris
AGCTATTGACCTGACTATCAATTATGATTTATAGATACTTCTATCAAATGAGTCGAGTAGAGCTGAACTTGTATGAAAAATAAAAATAACACTGACACATGTTGGACACAGCATAGAGGACACAACATAGAAATGTTTGATTTAAATAATATTTTTTAAAAAAAAGAGAACATGGTGATTCTTTAGCCAATTGTTTAAAAACAGACTAGTTCACTGCTTCTCCGGTTCAATCTTAACACTGTAGAAATCAGAGCTGTCAAAATGGCTCGTTGTTTGCGAACAGCTTGTGTTCGGCTCGTTCACTAAATTAAAGAGCCGAACACAAACTCAAGTTTGGCTCGTTTGGCTCGAAATACTACTAAAAAATCATATATATATATATATTGATGAGTAGTATTTTAAA
>NW_018222793.1:0-3449 GCF_001263595.1 Phalaenopsis equestris
TCCTCTTTATCACTCACTCTCTCTATAAGCCTATCCCTCTTACTTCTCCCCTTATCACTTATTCTATCCTCATAATATTTTTCTCTCACCGCCCACTCTCTCTCTCATCTCTATCTTGTAATATCAAGGGAGAGGAGGGATGGATGGAGAGGGAGAAGGAGAGCAAGAGAGAATGTGTGAAAAGGAAAAAGGTAAAGAGATAAAGAGACTGATAAAGAAATTAGAGAAAAGGAGGGTTTGAAATATTGGGAGGGTTAAAATAGCAGGAGGGAGGGAGCGGAGTGTGAAAGAGAGAAAAGAAAAGAAGAGTGAGAGAATAAGTTGTAGAGAGAGATTGTAAGGAGAGAGAGAAAGAGAGAGATGCAAGAGAATAATGAAATACGTGAAGGGATTATAAGAGAGAATGATAGTGACATAATGAGAGAAAGGGAGAGGGAGAGATAGAGAGGGAGGGGGTGCTAGAGAGTGAGAGAGAATGAGAGAATGAAAATAGGAGATATCAAATTGGGGATAAAGAAGAGTGTAAGTAAAAGAGCAATGTAGAGAGAGGAAGAATGTGGTCAAGAGAGATAAGAGAAATATATAGAGTGAGAGAGAGATGAGCGAGTGAGAGAGATTGAGAGTGCGGGAGAGAGAATGAGATAGACAAAAAAGTGAGACGGTGAATGATAATAATATTAGAGAGCGTAAGAGACGTGGAGAATGAGGTAAGACAAAGAATGTGAGATAGAGAGATAGAGAAGGAGAGGGTAAGAGAGATAGAGAGATTGAGGGAAAGTGAAAGAGAGAGAGATAGTAAAACTGAGAAAGAGAGAGAGAGAAAAGTGAGTGATGGAGTGGTAGGGAGAGAGATATGTCCTATCCCTTCCACTCTCTCACCCTTCTAATGTGAGTGAGTGAGAGAGGGGCGAGTGGGAGAAAGAGAAGACGAAAGAGAAGCATAAGAGAGAGAAGAGTAAGAGTGCTAGAAAGGGACGGTAGAGGGAGGAAGGGAGAAAGAGAAGAAATGAGAGAGAGCATGTGGGGGAGAGGGTGAGAGAGAGAGAGAGAGTGAGAGTTGAAAAGAGCAAATTCTAAACTGATGGCAAAAGCAAAAAATTAGGTGGGAGAGGAGAAGAGGCTAAGAAAGTAATAAAGAAGAAAATTTATGAAAGCTAATGAGAGGGAGGGAGTGAGAGTAAGAGAAGGGAGAGAAAGTGACAGAGAAAAAGAGATAGTGGTAGAGAGAAAAAGAGAAGCAAAAATGAGAGAGGTTGAGAAAGGAATGGAGAGTGAGAGAAAGCAAGAGAGAGGAAAAGAGATATAGAGAGATAGAATGAGAGAAACATGAAGGAGAGAGATGGGGACGGACCATGAGAGAATGTATGAGAATGAGAGAGAGCATGATTAAGAAAGGGAGAGAGAGCGAGAGTATGATTGAGAATGCAAGAGAGAGAGAATGTGCAAAGATGCTCTCTTGAGTGAAGGAAGAGAGAGAAGAAAGAATGAAAAATCTCTCCCTCTTCTATCCCTCATTCTCATTCTCTCTCATGGTCTCTCCACTCTCCCTCCCTCACTTCTCTCTCTTTCTCATGCTCTCTCTCTCTCTTTCTCTCTCTGAGTATTCTCTCTCACCACCCTCTCTATCTCTCATTTTCATTCTCTCTCATGCTCCCTTTTTCTGTCTACCTCCCTTATTTCTCTTTTTATCATTCTCTGTATCTCTCTCACTCTCATTTTATTTCATTGCTCATCTTCTCTCACTTTCTTACTCTTGCTCCCTCTCTCCCTCTCACAATTTGTCTCTCTACCTCCCTCTTTCTTTCTCTATCTCTTTCAATCCCTCACTTTAACTCTCTCTCTCTCTCAATTTCCCTCTTTTGCTCACCCCTTTTCCTTTTCTTTCTTTTTATATATCTCTCTCACACTCTTGATATACTTATCTCTTTCTTTCTCCTATCTCTTTCCTCTCTCTCGATGTGTCTCCCTCCCCAATCTCTTTCTTACCTCTTTCCCCCCTCTTTCTACCTAAGAGAGAGAGACTCTCCATCCCTCTCAATATTTTTCTACCTCCATCTCTATCTTGCTCTATCATTATATCTTTTTATTCTCATTTTCTCTTTCACCCACCCTCTCCCTCTCCCTCGCTTTTGAGATTTATCTCCCTCCCACTCATTTTCTTCCTCTCTCCTTCTTTAACTCTCTCCCTTGTTATCTATCATTCTCTCTATTTATGATATCTCTCTCTAACTCTACATCTCTCTCGTAATCTGAATATATCTTCCTCTCTCTCACTTTCAAGCTCACCATCACTACTATCTATCTTCTTACTCACTCTCTCAATTTCTTTTATCACTAACTTTCTCACACTCCTTCTTAGATCTCCTTCACTCTTTCCCTCCTACCCATCAAAAAGAGGGAGTGGGAGAGAGATTAATAGAGACAATAATAGAGAGTGTGTGGGATAGAAGCATAAAGAGCTCTCACCCGCTATCTCTCTCATGCACTCCTTATAATTTCTCATTCTCTTCACTTCTCAGATAAGATAATGAAAGATGGAGAGAGAGAATATTGATAAGGAGAGAGAGGGATTAAGAGAGATAACATATAGAGAGAAAGAGAGAGTGAGGGAGAGAGAGATTGAGAGGTAGAGTGAAGAGAGGGAAAGATAGATAGAGAGATAGAGTAAGAGTGATAGAGTGTATGTGATTGTGAAAAAGAGAGAAAATGGATAGCGAGAGTGTGAGCAAAATATCGGGATAGAAATATGTGTTGAACGTTCGAAAGAGTGATAAAGAGAGACTCAATATTGAGAGTGATATTTCTATTCTCTCTCCCTCTCAACCCTCCCCTTTCTCCCTCTACCTTGCTCTCCCTCTCTCTTTCACACACTCTCTCTATCTCTCTTGCACTCTATCTTTCTCCTTCTTTCCCCTCCCTCCCTCCCTCTATCCTCCATCTTTATTATGTATTTCTCATCTCTCTCACTACCCCTTAAATCTTTTCTTGTCTCACTTTATTCTCTCTAGCTCTCTCTACCTCTCTCACTCAGACTCCTCTCTCCATTTATTTATCAGCCTAACTTTTCCATTATCTCACTTATTTAGAAGCTCTTTTTTCTTTCTCTCTCTATGTTTCTCTCCCACTATTTTTCTCACTTTTTTCTTATCTCTCTCTAGAAATAGAAAATATGGGAGAAGAAGAATAGAGAGCTAGAGAGAGGTAAAGAGAAAGAGTGAAATGGATGAAGATAGAAATAGTGAGAAACATATGGAGAGGGAGAAAAAGATCTAGAGTGAGAGAGAGTTAGAATGAGCGAGCGAGAGAGTGGGGGTAGGAACAAGAAAGGGAGAGATGGAAAGTGAGACAGGTTGATCTCCCATCATTTCTCTCTCATTCACTCTCTATATCAATTTATCTCTATCAAGTGAGAAAGTTAGAGAGAATAGAAATTGAGAGAGTGAGTAAGG
>NW_018222793.1:4557-8105 GCF_001263595.1 Phalaenopsis equestris
ATTCATTATCTCTCATATTTTTTTCTACTTTATTACTTCTCTTACTATCACTCTCTTTACGTTTCTTACTATCATTTGCTCTTTTTAACTCTCACTCCCTCTGTCACTCACTCTCTCCCGCGCATTTTCTCTCTCTCTCTTTCAGTTTCACTCAATCCCTCTATCACTCTTACTCCTTCCCTCCCTTTACTTCTCTTACTCTCACACCCTCCCTCTCAATATCTCGCATATTTTTTCTTCTTTATTACTTTAATAGCCTCTTCTCTCTCTCCCTCCTAATTTTTTTGCTTTTACCATCACTCTATCATTTGCTATTTTTAACTCTCACTCACTCTATCCCCCACATGCTCTCTCTCTTTTGTTCTCTTTCTCCCTTACTTCCTCTACCGTCCCTCTCTTGCACTCTTACTCTTCTCTCTCTAGTCTTCTCTCTCCTATGCTTCTCTTTCTTCTACTCTTTCACTCACTCCCCCTCTTTCTCTAGCACTTATCTCTCTGCTCACCTCTCTATCACTCATTTTTTTCACTCTCCCTTTCTATTTTTACTCTCTCTCTCTTTCACTTTCCCTCAATCTCTCAATCTCTCTTTCTCTTTTCTTCTCTATCTCCCTATCTCACATTCTTCCTCTTACCTCATTCTCCATGTCTCTTACGCTATCTAACATTATTATCCTTCTCCATCTCACTTTTCTCTCTATCTCATTCTCATTCTCTCATTCTCTCTCCCACACTCTCAATCTCTCTCTCTCTCTCACTCATCTCTCTCTGACTCTACTTATTTCTCTTGTCTATCTCTTGGCCGCATTCTTCCTCTCTCTACTTTGCTCTCTTACTTACACTTTTTTCTTTCCCCCTATTTGATATCTCCTAGTTTCATTCTATCATTCTCTCTCACTCTCTCTCAAGCACCCCCTCCCTCTCTATCTCTCCCTCTCCCTCTCTCATTATCTCACTATCATTCTCTCCCATAATCCCTTCATGTATTTCATTATTCTATCTCCCATCTCTCTCTATCTTTCTCTCTAACCCTCCCACTATTTCAAACCCTCCTTTTCTCTCACTTCTTTATCAGTCCCTTTATCTCTTTACCTTTTTTTCCTCTCACATACTCATTCTTGCTCTCCCTTTCCCTCTCCATCCATCCCTCCTCTCCCTTGATATTACATGATAGAGATGAGAGAGAGAGGATTGGGGGTGAGAGAAAAATATTATGAGGATAGAATGAGTTATAGAGGGGGAAGTAAGAGAGAGGCTGATAGAGAGAGTGAGTGATAGAGAGGAAGGGATAGAGAGAGGATGAGGGAGAGAGAGGAAGTGATAGAGAGAGGATGAGAGAGTGTGTGTGTAAGAGAAAGTGTGAAAGGGAGGGAGAGAGAGGTGTTTCTCTTCATATCTTGCTCTATTTGTTATTTCTGTCACTCTCTTTCTCTCTTTCGCATGCTCCCCTTCTCACTCTTCTCTCTCTCTCAATCTCCTCACTCTTTTTATCTCCACCTAACCTCTCTATTTCTATCTTTACTTTTGTCCCTCTCCCATTTTCTATCGTTATCCTTCTTCTCCCACTATCTCACTCTTTTTGCATCCCTCCCACCAAGTTACATTCTACCTCACTCTACCTCTCTCTTTCTTTCTATATCCCTCCCCCTTTCTTGCTCTTTGTCCCTCACAATCACTCTCCGTCTTTCTCTCACCCCTCTTTCTCTCTTTTTCTATCTTGCTCTATCTCACACTTGATTTCTCTCTCTTTTGCTTTCTCCCTATCTCTCTTTTCCCTCCTTCTCCTTCTCCTTCTCCCTCTTTCTCCCCATCACTCTCTCTCCCTCTCACCTCACTCATGCTCTCTCTAGCTCAAAGAGAGAAAGAGACCCTCCATCCCCGCATATCTTTCTTTCCCTCGCTCTATTGCTTTATCTCTCTATTCTCATTCTCTTTTTCAATCTCTCCCCCTCTCATTCTAAATATATCTTTCCCGTCCTCTTTCTCTCACTCTCTCCTTTCACTTTTTCTACCTCACTATCTCTTTCTATCTCTTTCTCTCTATATCTTTCTCTCACTCTCTGTAGCTTTATATATCTTTTTATCTCCCTTTTTTTCCTTAGGTATCCCTCTCTCCTATCTTTCTCACTCACTTTCTCTATTTCTCCACTTTCTAACTCTCTCTCTCCCCATCCATTTCTCTCTTACTCCCATTGCCTTCACCTTTCTCCTTCCGTCCCACTTTCTCTTTCTCACTCTCTCTTACTTTTATTATCTCTCTTATTCTCCCTTTCTCTCTAACACCTCTCTCTCTATCTCTCTCCAGCACTCTCTATTTCTCCTCTCTATTTCTCTTACTCTCTCTAGCAAGAGACAGAGAGATCACGTGGGAGAAAAAGATGGATCGCGAGAGGGAGAGCAATCAAGAGAATTAAAGAGAAGGCAGGAGAAGATAAAAAGAGATAATTAAAAAGAGATAATAAGAGATAATAAGAGAGATAGAGGGAGAGGAAGAGGAAGAAATATGAAGAAGGGAGGGAGGAAAAGGATGATGGGAGGGTCAAGGAGGGAGAAAGAGAGAGTGGGATAATGGTAGAGGGAGTGATAAAGAGAAACTATGATAGAGGTAGGGAGAGTCAAAAGAGTACAGTGCAAGTTGTAGGGAGAGAGAGGGAGATAGAGAGAATATTGATTTAACCCTTTTCCTCTGCTATATTGTTTCTCTCAGTCATTCTCTCTCTCTCTCTCAAACTATCAAACTATGATCTCTCTCCGTATCTCTCTCCGTCACTATCTTTCTCTATATCACACTTTCCCACTCACTTAACTCTTTATCTCATGCTCTTTCTCACTCTACACACTTTCTCACTTGCTCCTCTCTCAATATGTTCTCTCAATATGTTTCTCCCTCAGTTTCTCCCTCACATTTTCTCTCCCATGCTCCCTCAATAATTCTCTCTAATTCTCTAGCTTAGCTTGAATTTCTTTCTTTTATCTATCACCTTTCTCTTTCTTCCTCAAGCTCAAGCTAACAACCCCTCTCCTAATCTCTATCACTCTTTCTCTCTCACTCTCTCTGTTTCTCTATCTCTCCTCACTTTGCATCTCGTGCTCCTTATTTCTCTCTATCACTTATTAGAAGAGATGGGTTTGGATGGGGTGTGAGTGACAGAGTGAGAGAGAGAGAGGAGAGATGGAGAAGAGAAGATAAAATAAGAGTTTACAAGAGAGAGCTTGAGATACATAACAATGTAGAACTATCTCTGCATCTCTCTGACTTAAAAGTGGAGGGAGACCAGGAGGGGAAGTTAGAAAAGCCAAAAATAGAGAGAAAAGAGTGAGTGAGAGAGAGGGTGTGGGAGGGAATGAAGAAGGCAGAGAAAGACAGAGAAGAGAATAGAGAAAGATAATTATATAGAGCGATTATGTTAGAGAAAGACAATTATAGAGAGAGAGAGAATGGAGTAAAAGAAGGGAGAGAGAAGAATGTGATAGAGAGTGATAGAGTGGGAGGTAAGAGCAAGAAAGTAAGAGTGTTAGAGTGATTGAAGAAGGTGAGTGATAAGGGATTA
>NW_018222794.1:0-1001 GCF_001263595.1 Phalaenopsis equestris
TATTACTAGATAATAATCCTACACAATTTCATTTACTATAAATTAATTCAAATACTAGTTTTGGAAGTAAAGTTAGAATTTAATTGAATGAAAAATAAAAATCGCAAAAAATTTGCCCGCTAGCGCCAACGACGACCAAGAAAGCGGATCTCAGCGTCGGCAGCGCCCATCGGGAGTGTCGGCGACACCGAGAGTGGTTGGACGGTTTCTCTGACTTTTGTCGGACTTTGGTGGGATTTTGATCGATAATAACTGCCAGGAGGTGTTTTTAAAGTCCTAAAAACTTCCTAGGATGCCTAAAAACTTTCTATTTCTCTATTTCTGGACTCCATGGCGTCCAATTCCATAAATTCTTCAAGGTATAGAGTTTTCAATAGAAGAAAGTTTATTAGTTTCAACGCGTAGAGATTATACGATAAAGTTATTGTGAAGAAGATATTGATCATGGAAAGAGGATTTGTTAATCATGGGTTGATCATTCGAAGTGCTCCAGTTGACAAGATCATTCTACAAAGGCAATGGGAAGTGTTGTTTTACACTACCGTTGTGGTTGTTTTACCAGTAGAGAAGGAATTCTCTTCAAATTTACATGGAAATACCCAAAGAGTGGTCTTCATATGAGGTAAGGCTCTACCATTTACTCTTGTGAGGATTAATGAATTGTATCTGATAGAAAATGTTCTAATCTTTCATTATGCAAATTTCAATCCTATGCGACATTTGATGCAAGATATTTATAATTTTCTGACTGCTGACAGAGATATGTGGGAAGTGCAAGATGAAGGATATATTAATTTTCCTGCTTCATAACTTAATCCAATTTCAAAGCAATGACATTTCTTTATTTGTAAAAAATTACTTCATATTACGAAGATCTGTAGAGTCACCAAGGAAAGTGCTATATTAAACTAATGTATTCAAATGGAAAATCCTATTGTTTATCGGTTCAACTATATTTAAATTTGCGATGGGAATCATTATGAGTGGGCCAATTTATGGAC
>NW_018222795.1:0-13957 GCF_001263595.1 Phalaenopsis equestris
ATATATATATATATATTAAATATATTTTAAAACAATAACTTGCCCATTGTTGATGCCGACATAGTGACGCATCTCGAAGGTGGTGTACTAAAGTTCCTGCAACTACCTCCAACTACAATCACTCCCATACATAATGCAACAGGCATTGCATCTCAATGAACTATGTAGTCCTCTCCTGCCTGTGAGACAAAGTCATGTATGTGTACTCAATAATTCATAGTGGATTGTTTTAACTGCGCTAGGACCCATGACTTTCCCCCTTTCTGGGTTTTTCATGTAATTTTTTTTTTATCATTTCCACTTGTCGCTACTACTATCGGAGTATGTGATGGATTCTCATATATCGCTGAGACGATAATTCATTGCTCTGATGTCAAGAATTCTCTTGCACTCATCAAGTACGACAAAGAAGAATTCATCTATCGCAAACATTTTTTAATGCGCATATTACAATAAATTAACTATATACAATAAATATTGTAAAGTCATAATTAGGAGAGTAATTAAATTACAAAGTGTGAAACTATCATAGAAGATTTAGCAAATTCACCCCTGACTTAAAAATTCTTAATAAAAAGGAAAAAAAAAGCCATTTTATCCCTCTTTTAACAATATGAATGAAGAGGAAAGTACAACTAAATTCACCCCTGAAAAATTCTTGATAAAAAGGAAAAAAAAGCCATTTGATCCTTCTTTTAACAATATGAATGAAGAGGAAAGTACAACTAAAACAAAATAGCTGGAAAAAAAATAAAATTAAATGATGCAGAAACAAAACTAACATATGACATCAAAATTCATCAAATACAAATTTATGATCACCAACTTATCATAATAAACATTACCATTCTATAAACTGTATTCCTTTGGAATGTTTCACATTTATAAATTAAATTAGGGATATGTTTATTTTGTTTGAAAATTATTGCCCTTCAAGAAATAGAGAAAAAAAATCACACAACATGCAACCTCATCAACCAACTATAATTATTTTTCGCCTAAATTGCTCCGGCACCGCTGTCTATTAGTTTTGTCCAGCTCAATAAACCAATAAAATTTACCCAAATATATTTATCCACTTATGCTGCGAGGTGGCCAACATGCACTGAGCTACAACACCCGTCCTCCACGTATCCGGCACGTGGCATTTCAGCTAAAATTTAAAAACGCAAAATTCCAAAATTTTTATCAATTCTCCGTTCACAATTATCATCTTTATAACCGTCATCTCCCCATTCTTTCCTGCATCAATTTAAAAATTTTATCTGTACTTGAATCTTAGTCTCGAAGCTATGGATAGCGTTACACCGTCCAGCACTTACCTCCACGGCGAACACCCACCACGAACGGGGGAACAAGATGAAGATCACCATGAGAAGAAGCCGGTGTTGAAGAAGGTAATGGACAAGGTGAAGAAGATAAAGAAAGCCATCAGCAAGAAATCTCCCCGCCATGGCAAAGAAGGTGACGGTGATGATCACCACCAGGAAGGCGACTTGGATGAAGAGGAGGAGGAATTCGAGGAGGATGATGAGATTAATGAAGACCGCGCGGTCCATGGCGGCTCAGGTGCGTACTCTGTTCCTATATTTTATATTTCACTTTATACAGTTTAAACAGACTTAACATGGACATGACTGTAAATGACAGGAGCCGCTGGTGCTGGAATTGCTGCGAGGGAAATACCGGGTGGAGAAGAAGCTACGAAGGGAGCTGGTGATGGTTTGAGTTTTATCAGGGAACAATTCGATAAAAATCAAGCCAAGCCCAGGACTTATAACGAAACGGACACCACGACTGAACAAGGTCGAAGCTTGCCAAACCCCATAATTGAACCAAAACGAGGTATGCCGTTATCTTTGCAATCGTTTTCTTAATTTAACTTGAAGAGAAGAGAACAAAAAAAAAAAGAGTGTGGATAAGAGTGTGGATAAATCTGTTACTTCTCTGTTTTAACGAACTTATATGGCTATTAAAGAAAATGAGAGTTCTGCTACTGGAGTGAATGAAGTTTCGAGAGGAGGAGAAACTGCAGAGGGAGTTGGAGATGGCTCGCCCCTGACAACGGAGAAGTTTGTTGGGGATCTAACCGCGCCCACTGATGATCCTAAAACGAAATGGGGAATTGAACAGAGTCGAGGTTACCATTTATCCGAAGTTGTTAATATACAAGTTTTGGTATATAGCTTTAGCTTGCTCTGTTTAAACAAAATTTGCTTCGCTGTTACAGCGTATGAGAGTCCCGCTACTAATGTGAGAACTGGGGAGAATGAGGGTGCTGAGAGAGTTAGCGATGGCTTGGGTATAATCAAGGAAGAGTCTGTTGAGGATCCAGGAGCTCCCAGAAATGAAGGTAAATAGAATATAGGAATTGAACAAGGTCTTCATTAATATTTTCATTATTAATTAAATTTAATTTGCAAATAAAACCCACATGCAAAAATATTAAATGAGGATTCATAAATTTGCATGGTGGGGCCATCACGTGTCAAATGGGTCTCACTGCACGTGACATTTCGCCGTTGGATGCATCCGAAGTTTGTATGTAATATTTCTTCCAATTGAAAAAATATTTCATACGGACCTCAGATGCTATTTGCGTTCGTTGGCTAGGCTAATGGTGGGTCCATGTCAATTGGATTCCACTGCAATACAGTGCGTTCAAGGCGGTCGGGCTTGCCTGCTTCACAGGTGACCCTATTATTGAAATTTTGATGCATACCTAGTCTTTATGTAATATTTTTTCAATTGAAAAAATATTACATACATACATCAGATCCTATTTAGTTCGGAGTCAAACGGTGAAGCATCACTGTGAACATAACTTATGGTTGCCCTGTTTTGGTCTAAACCCTAAAGTCTAATTTAAATGGCGATGGCAGTGTATGAGAGTCCAACTACTGGTGCGAGAACTGGAGCGAGTGAGAGAGTTAAAAATGGTTTAGCTTTGATTACCGACGACTTTATTCAGGATTCATCTCCGCCCTCAACTGAAGCTGAAACTAACACAAGAAGTGAACTGACCCGAGGTTTTCCATTTATTTTATCCTTGTTTTTATTTTTAAAAATTGGAAGAGCCAATGTGTGCACATAACCTTAAATTGGCCTGTTATAACACAACTCACTTCGCCATGGCAGCGAATGAGAGTCCAACTTCAGGTGCGCGAACTGGAGCTAATCAAACGTTGGGAGAAGGAAGAGAAGATGCTAAGGGAGTTACAGATGGTCTAGGCTTGCTCTCAAAGGATTTCGTTAGAGATCCAGCTGCGACCAGGAGTAATGATGATTATGAAACAAATAAGATAATTGAACAGAGTCAAGGTTTGCCATTTTCATATTCATCATACAATATTAAATTGTTATATAAAATTTCTATTTTTTTTAACTTAATTTACATGGCTATTGTAGTACATTTGAGTCCGACTAGTGCTAGATCTGGGATGAATGAATTGTCCGGAAGAGCTGAAGAGGGTGCTGAGGCCGTTAGCGATGGCTTGGGTTTGGTCACCGACATGGAGTTGGTTGAGGATCCAGCTGCGCCCAAAGATGAAGCTGAAAAGAACACGAATACTGAACAGGGACGAGGTTTGTCATTTACTTTTTTCACTTAGTAGCCGAGGCAGGGGAGGGGGTGAAAGTGCTAACGCTACCATTCGTTTTCCAAATTCTTTCTTGCCTTCACTGAAGGAAAAGAGGTTGAGATTGCGCCGGAGCTCTGCCGTTCCTTGGAGGCCATGACCGTCTCCCCCCAAAACGAAAGAGGAGAAGCCGAGCTTCCTAAAGGCGGAAATAACAGCTACACTGGCATGGTTTCGTCGGCAGCTTCCAAGGTGTACGAAATGGTGACCGATGCAGGTACAGCAGTGATCTCTAAGGTAAAGCCTGAGGCTAGCAAAGACGGTGAAGGTGAAGCGGTTGTGAATCAGAGCAAGGGACGTTCAATTACGGACTATATAACGGAGAAGCTGACGCCAGGCGAGGACGAAAAGACTCTTTCGGAATTGATAACGGAGGCTGGACAGAGGAGAAATAATGAAACAGTGGAAGTACCGCGGCAAGCTGTGGCGCCCTCCGGCGAGGAGGAAAGGGGAACGGGCGTAGTAGATAAAATAAAAGAGACTTTTACTTCACTTCTTGGCGGTGGCGGGGGTTCTCCAAAGTCGCCGGCTGCGGGAACTCAACGAAAAGGTGAGACTATTTTAGTTCGGCATCTCATTACCAATTTACTAAATGTTGCATGCTATGTCACCTTAAATCAGGACTCTAATCAGAGCGTGCCACGTATACAAGTGAAAGTGGCTTATTGGAGTTGCATTAGACTTCGCTTAGAAATGAATGATATTTTGATATTATTGCCCCATATAACAAATTATGATGAAATCCACACTTATTTATGTATCTCATCTATATGTAATGAATTTTTTCTCCTAAAATCCGCGTAGGTTGTTGGAAGCGGCATGCACTGCTTAGTAGATTTGAATAAAGTTTTGTATCTTTTTCTTCATATAAGATTATACTTAAATGAAATATTTAATTTGTGTGTGATGCAGAGACAGAGTATAACGATGACTTTCTTGGCCGTCCACCTGAAGCAATCAGCCAAGAGAAGGGATCTAATGAGGAGCTGCCAACTTCATATCATTGATGATGCCAATATAATTTAACAAAATGCTATAATGGAGGATGTACATCTGTTTTTCCCGATTTTTTGTTTGTCAATTTCATCATCTATCTTTTTATTTTCGCAATTCTAGTTTACTTGTTTGATGCTTGTCGCCTTTATGTGATGACGAATGCTTTTCTTTCAATAAAAGATTCATCATTTTCTTTGTTTTTTAGTTTTGGATTTTCATTGAAAAACAAATATGTTTGGAAGATTTAAAGTGATAGGCTGGACACATAAAAATATATTTCATTTGAATAAAACAAAATTTACTTGCAGTTATTACGTGCAGCTGAGATAATTGCGGGATAGGTGTCCATTTGGGGAAAATTTTGCGTATAAGTGTGGGGCTGCGTACATTTCAATTATATGGAGGTTATAAAGAGGTTATATCTGTGTTGTACCTATATAACATCCCTATAATTTTTCTATAACACCTAAAATATACGCAGTTGCGTACTTGTTACGTACGCAAATTTTTCCCGTGTATTTGATGGTATTTGGGCGATGCTATAATATTATTTCCTGTGCATTTGATGGTATTTGGGCGATGCTATAATATTATTTTAATATTATACATTTAAAAACCAAACATCTTTCAATTCATTATTATAATAAACATTTGTAGCTGCATGTAAAATTGAAGTTTTGACATTAATCCTAATTGTCGGCAAGCAACCGTTTTCTTTAGTTAAGCATCACAAGGGCTAAAAATTAAGGAAAAAAAAAAAACTCTCCAATAACAATGTAAAAAATAAAAAACCATCTGTCCATATATAGTGAGGCAAAAAATCATCGAATGACCTATATATAATGATCAATTAATATGAATATCAAACAACTAATTTTAAATTTTGCCAATTTTAAAGTGCTTTGAGAAGCCCTAAATTTAAAAAGTATTTAAGTTGGTTTCGAAGATCATATTTATGAAACTTTAGCACCTAAAATAGAAAGTTTATGGGAGAATCTATAGTAGTGTATACGCTTAATATTTTATTACCCTCATTCCTTTATCACTAATCTTAAATGCTCTTAATACCTCTCAAATTTATAAAAAGGTACTCTCCATATATCCTAGAAAGTAAGATGCATTTCAAACTACACAAGTTTAGGTGCTGGATAATAGTAGAGATAAACAAACGTAAGGATTATGAGATCTTACCATTGCAATCTTGTGAAGGAACTCCTCAAAGGAATGCCTCGGCATGCTATACTATTGTTGTTATCTATGTGATAGGATACACAAGGATTAGGATGTTAAAAATCTAATTTTTGTCATGCATCTAGCATGGAACGTGTTGTTGGTGATTCATGTGGATATACAATAGAAGCCTTGCCATGTTTTTTCTTGCCGAAGTAGCGGGCATGTCAAAGAGTTGATGAAAAATATTGTAAGGACAAATTTTTGAAGCAATTGTTAGCAACATCAAGTTCGTAAATATAAAAGAGATTGTTAGAGAATGTAAAGGTTGCAAGGGAATGTAAGCCTACAGGCTTGGGTAGGTAGAATGTCCTAACTAACTTGTGATAGTAACAATGTGCTCATTTTCAATCATAATCTATTATATGAGGCATTGCTATATTGTTTTTAATGTTGGAAGTGAGATGAGATGATGCATTAGTCAAAAGTACTGTTTTTATGAGGATGGTGGTCTTTTCGAGAGCAAATCATTTTGAGTGTGTGAATTAAGCGAAGTTGGTTTGTGAGAAAGATTTGCAATGTGCCAATAAAGAACATTTGAATGCCTCCTTTAGTTCTAGTTTCGGCAACCTACGAAATGACTTCCCCTTAAAAAAATTGGCGGATCTCCCTATTTTTGAAGGAAACTTATATTGTACCTATCACATATGAGTAGGCCATGTTATGAGGGGCTGATGGAAATTTTTGCAATGTTGATTTTCTTATTGTAATGCAAGTACAAGATCATTTGTATCGGTGCAACACAGGTTAGTCAATGTAGCTATTTGAAAGGCTTCATATATCAAGGGAAGATTATTGAGAACATCTCTAAAAATATCTTCATATTTTATACTTAATTTGGCTACGATGATTTTGTCGATAGGGGAGCTGTCATCCTTCTTAACAGTATCCAGACCACAGTGGGGAGCATCTAAAGCATCTCCAACCAGCAAAAAAAGGAGAGGGGGTGGAGTATAGGAAACAAGACTCTTAACAGTATACAGGCCATTTCTTGCAAGCCAATTTGCAGGTTGGTTTCCTTCCTTGTAGATGAAAGCCAATTGAGCCTTGATAGTAGACAGCATGCACATAATCTTGTTAGCCCATTGAGGATGACACCAAGAAGCTTGTCTTCCATCTTGTAACATCTGCAAAAGTACCTCAAAATCCCCCTCAATAATTAAATTGTGCCAGTGGTTCATCTTAGCAAGAGTGATGGCCCAATAGACAACAATTAATTCAGCTTCAAGAGCATCAACTGCACAAACAGGAATATATATATATATATATATATATATATATATATATAATAATATAAAAACAATATGTTTTATATTTGAAAAATGAGATCGTATGGATCTCATTCATTTAATAGTTTAAGCAAAAGAGCACAACACCGCAAGTGGTGCACCTATCATGAGGAATAGACACATTACTTGATAATGATACTCGATTAAATACACTAATAAATTTATGACATTCGTTTGGTCTGCGAACCATTTATTTTGACAGACAAATTCCCCTTTATAATATAAAGATTAGATAGGGTTTATTTTGCCTGGGTTCTAAAGTTTCCCATAGAGACAATCTTTTATAGTTAATTACATCTTAAGTAATTGAAATCACTTAAGAAACTCTCGATCTAAATCAGAGGTACTAGTCTTCAAGAATTCGACATTCAAGTTTTCGCGATAGGACATAGAAAGTCAAGTAGGAGTGGATCAATCGGGAGCAGCTATTTTTGAAGCCAAATGAGTGAGGACTAGGGATGCCATGAAATAGAGGCAAACATCGATGACTTCCCATACTATTCTATTGTTGGGCTTTAAATTTTAGAAGAGAATTCAATTAAATTTCAATCCTGTCAATTATTAATTATAGGATTTACACTTACATAATATCCAATTATGCAGAAGACCTAGGAGATATGAGGATTTACATCATATCAAATAACGACCTTGGAATCTTAAAGTGAGTTAGAGCTTATATTGTACGATGTGCAAAAGCCTAATTGTTAAAGTGAGGATTAATGTCGCACTAGGTGGACCACCTCAAAGTCCTATGGCTTATGTTATTTAAACTAAGAAACAGATTTAGTTGATGTAGATATGCTTTGCTATTATAGATCTGTTGTCCTTCGTCCATTATAGCTCTAAGTACCTCTTAGTAGCATCTCTGGGATTATGTATGTTATGTTTTATATCTTTAATTTTGATCATTATTAATCCAATTAATTAAAAGGTTTGTGTTCAATTTTATAGTGATCCACCCTATGTAAACTGACTTCTCTTCTCTATCCTAAAAGGTCTGACAACTCATATAAATGCAAAAGTAAAGAAATGCTTTAAAATAAAATAATGAGATTACAATAAATAAATGTTTACATGGGAATCCACTACCTCTGCATAGATAGTATTTTAAGAATAGTATACTTGCAGAAAATTCAAATTTCAAGAATTTAATTAAATTGCTAAGAAAATACGGTACAAGGTCGTCCAAAAGTATAAGCAAAGTGAATCGAGATAAAATCTTGTATGAAGAAAATTAAATAAAGCGTCAGAAAACACGAGCAAGTAAAACAAAACCCCCAGTCACTTATGAAAGTTAAATAAATTTTAAAGTCTTAAAAAAGATTTTTTTCATATTTTCTCATTAAAATAATTATATTAAATAAATTAAAAATCACAAAAATACATTATTTAATTCTCTAAGTTTTCTAAACTCAGAGGAGTCTAATAAAAGTATAAAAATAATTTTTGAAATTAAAACGCTATTTTCTATTTAGATAAATCATGAAAATTGATCAAAAATAAAATAATAATAATAGAAATTTGATTCAAAAAATCATGAAATTTTGTCTAAGTGTTTCTCTGACCTTAAGAAACCTCTAACAAATTTTTCATAAATATAATTTTTTTTTTGGATAATTAAATAAATTAACTTTTGAAAATCTTATTTTCTAATTATAAATAATTATGAGAGGTCAACATATCCTCCTCTAGCATTTTAATTACCTCATGGACATAACACTTTTAACCCTCAAAGTCATTTGAGTTGTGTTTAAAGAGATGAGGTGAAGTCCCCCAAGGGCAAGATAGTCATCTTGGACGTTGGTGCCTTAATTAAAATTTAGGGTTAACCAGCGATAAATGGGTAACTTTGATCCTGATAATTGTGTTTGGATGGTTGAAATACAATGAGATTCTAAGGTAGAAACTTACCCTCCACCTTTGTACAATATCAACAGATAGTAATCTCCCCCAATCTTCATTACTTGGAAGTCAACTAATATCAAAAGTTTAAGAAAGTTGTCTTAAGTGAGGGGCTTAACCTAAAAGGATGATAATTTAATTTCCTTAAGCCCAAAATTGATGATAATGTGATCTTTAAATTAAAATACATGTTACTTAAATTAAAATCTTAACTTTCACCAAAATCCTCATTATGATTGTTAAGGGCTTGGTAGTGACATAGGCTCAATATCTAAACTCAACTGATTGGATTTAGAAGATGATATGATTGGTGAATAATATCTTTAATCACTACAAGCCTGACCTTAATTGTGGACACCACAAACTTAAATGACTTAAACTTGCCTTAAGGGCACTCTCTCACATAACTCTTAAATGAAACATCAATTGTTTAATTGAGTACCCTATCCTTGAGATAACTAAATTGTTAAGCTTTAATGAGCAATGGGGTAGCCACACGCTAAATACACTCTAAACTTGGATGATTATTGAAACATTATGATAAGTTCAGAAATGAACTCAAAATAATTCAAGAGATCTTCAAAATAGTTTGGGGTCATATCTCGGGCAATTTGAAATCTTTTGGATGCATTAAAGAACAAATCGAACTTACCGTACTTTGTCCGAAAATCATCTACTAGGATCTTCCGAGATTCAACAAAGTCATAGCTTGGGGTTTGGTAGCTAAACCTTCATCTAGTCATGCAATTTAAATTCCTTGCAATATTATATACATGCCTTACAAGTACTGACCTTTTATTTACCTTCCCGTACTTCTTGTCTTGAGCTTTTATGTTCAACAACGATGACACCCTACATAAAAACTAAAACTACTAGGGTAGCCACAAAATCAAAACCAAAACCAAAGCTTTCATGTTCAACAACGATGACACCCTGCATAAAAACTAGAATTGCTAGGGTAGCCACAAAACCAAAACCAAAACCAAAACTAAAATCAACCAAGATAAAATTCACATCACAAATAACAATTACAACTAAATTAAGACATCTCTATCGAATGACCGAGAATCCCTCGGAGGAGGTAACCCACGGTTGCTAACGAGATTTCCCATGGTCTAAATGAAAGTATGGAACTCATTAAGTTGAGTTTAGTAAATTCATTTGGACAAAGTGAATCCGATAGAAAATAGTGGTGTCGGAATGAGCCAACTGTATGATCCTAACCAGTGTCGTTCTAATCAACTTCAACATGCCCCATAATATTTAAAACCAACTGTATGATCATAACCAGTGTCGCTCTAATCAACTTCAACATGCCCCATAACATTTAAAGAACTTTAACTATAGGGCCATCTGATTTGACATCTCAACTTGACCTAATATAAAACTTAAACTCGTCACGGTAAGGAGCTTGGAGCTAGCATGATGGGCAGCACGGCCATCTTCAACAACAAAACATGTCTTCCCCAGTTAAACCAATTTCCTTCCTTAGAAATTAAACAACAAGCCATAAGATTTCAAGGTTACATACAATCTAAGCCCTAACTTGTCTTAGGATTTTGAGGTTTTTGTTTGTCACGACCTAAATCTTCACATCTTCCAAGCTATTTTTGTGATCTTTTCACACAAATGTAAGCCCTAAAAAATAAAATTGGCAGGATGAAACACCTAAATATTTCTCCTCAAAACTGAAGCCAAATATTAGGATAGCTTGGGAAGTCGTTGAGGTTCTCCCCCAGATCTGTGACATCCCCTAGTTCTTCCTTCTTTGGACACTACAACAAAATGCTCCAAATTTAAGTCATTCCCCTTTCACAACACTTTGTCCAATTTCGTTGAAAATTCCTATCCTTTTGACCTGTTTGAAGATAATATTTCCTGATTTTTATCGAGAGTTTTCTTAGGTGGCTTTGGTGTTGAAAATTTCTATCCTTTTGACCTGTTTGAAGATAATATTTCCTGATTTTTATCGAGAGTTTTCTTAGGTGGCTTTGGTCATTTAAGATGTAATTAACTATAGGGGCTTGCCCTTATAGGAAGCTTGTTTGAACCCAACTTAATATAAACCCTATTTAATTCTTTGTATTAAATAGGAGAATTTGTCATCAAATAAATAATTTCGCGAGCCAAACGAATGTCATATATTTCTTAATTTATTTGATCAAGCCTCATCCTCAAGTCTTATGTTTATCCTTTAGGATAGATATAGAGTTTGAGGTATAGTGCTCTTTCATTTAAACTATTAAAAATAGGGGGTCAGTTTGATTTCATATATATATTAAACTATTAAACTATTAAACTATATATATATGTAGATGTAAATTAAATTTCCTTCCAGAGCGGGCAACGAGATTTTGATTCCGGTGACTGATAGCTTCCAACAGGCAACTCCTCAACCAAAGTAGTGCTGACAAGTTCATAGAAGGGTTAGGACTATTCCTATCTCGATTACTGAGTGTTGAGATTGTTGAGTTCTAAGAAGGAGTAGGATGGTGCATATGCTGATTGCAAAGAATTTAGGAAATTATGGTAAATGTAGAGTTTTGCAAAGATTTTTGTGAAGATTTGATGAGATTCCTGAGTGCAGAGATTGTGAAAAATTTTGCTGAGATTCTTGAGGAATTTTGTTGAGATTTAGTTTATGTAGAGATTTCGAAAAGTTTGATAATATTTGGCATATGAAGAGATTATGAAGAATTTTGCTGAGATTTGTTCATGCATAGATTATGAAGAATTTTCCTAAGACTCATTTAAGCAGAGATTGTGAAAATTTTATGAAGTGTGGAGAATGTTTGTAGAAGTTCATGCAATGCTGAATTTTATTGAAATGTCTATGTAGAGATGTATGAAAATTTATGAGGTGAAGAGTTTTGTTTTAATATTGAATTTTAATTTGTACAATGTTGGGTTTTCATTTATTGCATTTGTTTTAAGATTTGGACCCATTTTTAGAAAAGTACAGCATCTGTGCTTCTAAGAACGAGGCTTTATCTTTGAAACATCATGATACACAATACATCTTACGATATCATCCACTGACTAAAGGAAAATGTTAGAGAATAACCTACTCTTTAAGGCACTATCGGGATTATATTTTTTGAGTACCTGTAAAGATGTGTTATCTCTAAGGACACCAATACTGAAGAGGTCGCAATTTCATAACTTCGTTTGTATTAGTTGTCGTTTGCTTTGACATTGATTTGTAAGGATTGTACAAGTTGTATTTCAGAAGTCGCTTTGATGCTCTTTTAATTGACCTTGGAGTTATATTTGCTGGGCACTAAAAGATGTGACTTCAGGTTTTAATTTTCATTAATTGCTAATATCATTGTCATTTCCTTAATTCTTTCTTCCTGGGCCTAATCAAGTTTCAGAATTTCTGATCACGTGATTAAAAATATTTTTCGTTATTCAAATGTTTTTTCAAACCTATTAATAGCCAACCAAAAGACTCGAGATCACATAACTTTTTCCTAAATATAATATTAGTAGAATTTTCTTAAGAGAGACCTTCATGTTTTATTAATTAGGGGAGAACATGGACACCAATTTTTTATTACATGTCTACCTCAAGCTTTATCTCTGGAAGACTCTTTTTTTATTTTTAGTTCAAGCTTTTCACATAATCTTTTATTTTCTTTATCTTTTTTCTCTGTTTTGCTGTGAATTACTATAACTGGTAGAGCATAATTTTATGATTTTGAAAGCGTGAATTCAGATGCTAATTTTTAATTTTATACTCACCTCAAGCTTCTTCTCAGAGGACTTTCACACAATTTTTCTATTGCTCCCTTTGTTTTCTGAGAATTACTATATCTGGTGGAGTATATTTCTTTTAAGATTTTAAATGTCCAAACGCCCCTGACTAATAATCCTCAAATATTTCTTAAAACGAATTATTGAATATTATAACTCATTCAAAAGTCAAGACCCAATCACATATTAGGAGATTAAAAGTCTCAGAATATCCCGAGTCAATTTCTCATATTTCAACCACACTATTTTATGTTAAAATGCACTTAGGACCAAGTCCAAATTCTTTAAATTCAAGGACCCAATTATTAAAGAATTAATTTCATTCTTCCCTTACGTCATAATCTTATTAAAAAATCTAAATTTTTTTATTTGGGTTGATGAGCTTTCCAAATATTGAACAATTTTAGAAACAACAAACTCTTTTTTATCTTTCATTCATTACAGTGGGAGAGATGGGACAGCATAACATTGATCCTGTAAAAGTCCCCCTTTACACTGATTGTAGTAGTCAGAAGATAAACCCTATTATCTCTCGATAGAGAGAAGGCATTGAACTCTGTGTTCTAGATTCCACTGAAATATCCTGGATTTGGTTTGCTCTTTTCCTTTGAAGCCTTCACATGAGATGTGTTTCATTTGACATCAGTTGCATAGGAGTCAATTGGGACAAAAGGATTGACTGAAGTCATATTGATGAAACCTCTTTTAGGTTCTGTCAAATATTCTTTTGGGATAATTATGTTCCCATTCCTAAAGTTATTCTCAAGCCAGTCTTGGGTAATCTGAACTTGAACTTCTTAATCAAATTCTGAAACATCGTTGCTACTATCTCATCCTTGAAGGGATATACTTTGTTTAAGAGTTTGGCCATAGATTGGCCTTGCTTTCCATCCATCTGATGTGGCCTCTTCTTGGATGACTGTCAACTATGTTGCAGGTTGTATCGCTATTGATGTTGGTAGATCTGTCGATGCGGCTCAATTTGGATCTGCATCGGCTGCTTACCCTTGTTAACTATTGTCACTGTCTTTGATCTCCTTTCAGATGTATTTGTTGGCTTCAGCTCTATCAGTCGCTAAATTAGAAATTGTCGGTCCTGGAATGGATATCCCGACGTCTAATTTTATAAGTTTGTTTAATATATAT
>NW_018222796.1:0-277 GCF_001263595.1 Phalaenopsis equestris
CTCGGACTTTGGAAAAATCAGAGAATGTTCCCCTTTTCAGAGGCTACAATATGTCAAGATTTCAAGTCAAGGTGATGTGTCAATATGCATGGAGAATCAAATAATTCCAGATAGTATTTAATTAATTAAAAATATTTGATGCATCAAATGGGCTTGAAAATTATTCCACATTATTCTCCTCTGTTCACTGAGCAAGAAGGTATTTTTATTTTATTTTTGTGATTTTTCTACACAAAGTTATGGATTTTCTAAGTTAAGGGTATTTAAATAAATAGGA
>NW_018222796.1:961-1382 GCF_001263595.1 Phalaenopsis equestris
AGAGGCGGCCTTTTATAAAAATGGGGTTATAGTGGTTGTCAAAGCCAATTAAGATGTGTAATGTGGTGCTTAGGTGGAGGACAGAGGAGATCCATAGTTTAATTTGGTTGAGCTGGCCTCTAGGTTTGATTTGGGTGAGATTCCATGGGGGTGGCTCTCGGTTTTGGGCTTTTCCGGCCACTAGGCTCGCCGGCCGGCCAGGGGCAGGTGGCTAGGAGCTCAGGGAACCCAGAGGAATCCATCACAGCAATCTAATGCAAATGTGCTTGGATTTGACAAAAATATCATAAGAATGTTTTTTTGGAAATAAGATCCCTTAATTTTGGGGACCTTTGGTCCATGGCTTGATTTAGGTGGTTTCATGGTGTTTGGACTGGTCACTAGGTCCAACTAATGGCTGTGGTGGAGTTAATTTGGTGGC
>NW_018222796.1:1503-3159 GCF_001263595.1 Phalaenopsis equestris
CATTTGGTGTATATGATCACAAGGAACAACTTTGGTGAAGAATGGAAATGGTTTTGAGCCCAATTGAAAGGTCAATTTGAAGAAATTTTGAACTTTAATCAATTTGGTCATGTTGGGCTAGGCTTGGGTCTAGCTTGGGTTAGCCTTGGGCTAGGTCCAAATTGATTGTTATGAATGGTCAATAGGGACCTAATAAAGAGTTTTGAATATGAATTGGATGCCAATTTTTAGGTTAAGACAATCAATTGGGTGAAATTTGGGGACTTAGCCAATTTGGGGAGAAATTTGAGAATTTTGGATTTAGGCCAAAATCAAATGGATTTGAAACTTCACCAAGGTCAATTGATGGTTGATTTTGATGTATAGGAATGTCATAAAGACTTTTCAACATTAATTGAGGCCAATTGACTAGTCTATAGGTTCAATTGGGTGAGATTATTTCATATGGTCAAAATTGGGGTTTTGACCCAAATTAAAATTGGGCTCAAATCATGGACCCATTGAGCCTGGATTTGGTTTAGTTTGGTCATATCAAAAGTGAATATGAGTTTAGGATTGAAATTGTGGTCAATTAAGATCAAATTGGTGGATATTTGAGATGGATTTGGGGAATTTTGGGTCTTTAAAGGGCAATTTGGGGATTTTGGTTAAAGATGGTCAAATTGGCCAAATTGGGTCATGTAGTACGTGGTAGTTGAAAGAAATGAAATAAAGAAATGAAATGAGGAATATTTAAGATTTATTGGGATTGTATGGAAATTTTTGGAATTTTGGGATATTGGGCCAAAGAGGGGTATTTTGGTAATTAGGGGGTGCCTTAGGGGTCAAAAGGCCAAGATGGGTATTTTGGTAGAGTTGAGGCACCAATCATCACCAATAAGCCATGGACCAAAGGAAGCCCCATTTTGGGTCCTCTACATAGTGGTCTTAGCCAAACCATAGCCCTAGGGCTAGTAGGTTTAGGGGACCATCTACATGAGTATCCCAAAAGTCAAGGGATCTAGACTAGAAGTTGTTCAGGGTTGTGAGTGAATGTGGGTGTAGATGAGTGCAGTGAATACCTTAGCTCCAGACCAAGACCCAGGGTCAACCCTAAGGTTCAGCAATCTTAAGGGTGACTCATCTTGAGTTTCCCCACAGTGACCCCGCCTACTAAGTATTTAGAGGTTGAGAGCAATATGCGGAACTCCAAGTTGAGTAAAGAAGAGGGTAGAATTTCTATTGGCGAGGCTTCCAAGTCTAGTTTTCTAGGAATAGTCAAAAGAAAAAGTCCTATGGCTAGACCCTAGGCTATTAAAGAGGAGGAACTAAACCTCAACCAAAATTCTCTATAGAAGAATCGTTCGATCAAATGTGGCTACTGTGTTTAAGCAGAGCCGAGGCACAGGATATTGTCAAGGAAATACATGCCAGATTGTGTGGTGCTCACTAGTCGGGACCAAAGATGAAAATGAAAATCAAAAGACTCGGATGTTATTGGCCAACAATAATGTTTGACTGCATGGATTTAGCAAAAAAATGTCACCAGTGCCAGATACATGGAGTGGTCTTACACCAACCACCGAATGTGCTACACCCAACTATTGCCTCGTGGCCATTCGAGTGTTGGGGTACGGACATAGTGGGTCCAATAGATCCTCCATCCTCCAAAGGACA
>NW_018222796.1:3217-3741 GCF_001263595.1 Phalaenopsis equestris
GGCAGAGGTAGTTCCACTACGAGAGGTTACAACTCAGCATGTCCTACAGTTCTTCAAAGACAAAGTCGTTTATCATTTTGGTGTACCGTGAAGAATTATCTCTGATAACGGGACAACTTTCAAGAGCACAAAAATCAACAACTTAGTCAGAAAACACGGGATAGACTGGAGATACTGCATAATTTATTATCCGAAAGCAAATGGGTTAGCTGAAGCCTTCAACAAAACACTTGTACAAATTTTGAAAAAAATACTCAATGAAAATAAACGAGACTGGCACAATAAACTGTTGCTTTGGGGGTTTACCGAACAACGTTCAGAACTCCCACTCAATGTACACCTTATATGCTCGTATACGGTTCAGAGGCCGTAATACCATTAGAAATACAGACGCCGTCTCTTAGAGTCGCCACTATAAACCAACTTACAACTGAAGAAAATGCAAAGCTCAGACTTGAAGAACTTGAGAGGCTTGAAGGAAAACGTCTACAAGCACAACAACATCTGAAGCTATATCAAGCAAA
>NW_018222796.1:4156-4494 GCF_001263595.1 Phalaenopsis equestris
AACTAACAAGATAAAATATACGTTAATTGAACTATGTTTTATACTGGTTCATAAACAATTCTAGCTCCCTGATGTCTCCCTTGTAATTTCAAGAGGGGATGTCAGGACCGCAGCTGACAAAGACGGTTTAAACCTCGCTTTAAACGAATAAGATGTGCCGCAAGGCGGAATAATCAACTTCAATATGAAATTTGATGATATCAACGTAGAATACCAAAATCCACTAATGGATACTGTTGGAGAACAAGAAAACAAGGGATTGCCCTCATTGCTCAAATTCAGAACCAGGATTCGCTCCTCCTCAAAAGGGAAAGAAATTATTGAAGAACAAGATCCAA
>NW_018222796.1:4506-6444 GCF_001263595.1 Phalaenopsis equestris
CGTTTGCCTTCCATGATAGCTACTTCGGCAAGAAATTTGATAGTTATCGACAATCAGAAAATACCTTTCGCCTCATTGCGTAGGACTCAGCGAAGAAATGCTGATCGGAGAAAACAAAGAGCTCTTGCCAAAGCGCAGAAAGAAAGAGGAAAGTTATTTGCGATCCCAGAAGGATACATGTATAATGTCAACATGAGGGAGTCTTCTGACAGTCTTCCGTTGACAGGGGATGAAGTGCAATCAGTACAGCTTCCGGAACCATCACTAGCATGGATTCACTCCAATTCCAGTTCGGTCTGTTTCACTTGCCATTCTGCAACACTTGAACAAGGACATTCTACAGGAGCCTTTATAGAATGCCCAGGTTGCAATGTCTTACATCTGGGACAATATGGAAATTATGATGATTACTCATCAGCCAATGAATTGATAAGATATGATGATTTGCCGATCGATGATACAAACACAGTTGAACATCATCCATGGGACATTTTTCATGCGCAAACTCAAGTTGAGGCGTATAATCCAGTGGAAATAATATCACCATTAACATGACAACCAATCATTAATAATCGGTTAAATGATGAAGACCGTTATCCAGCATATCCAGACAGAGTCGAGCTTGCAAAAATACATAAAGTTAAATGCAATGTTTTCGAACATTTTGAAATAGTCGATGGAGACTGTTAATATTCTGGATGGATTGGAATTATATACAGAGGTCTTTTCTCTTACAGAGCAACAAGAAGTACTTAATTGTGTGTTTGACCTCCGAATCAGAGGCAAAACAAGACTGCTATCCGGAAGAACGTATTCCAAACCTAAAAAATGGATGAGTGGCAAGGGTCGCATTACGATACAATGCGGCTGCTGTTACAATTATAAGATAGATCGACAAGAAAATCTTCCAGGAATTTTACAACATGAGCAGGTGGAGCCAATGACACCCATGATAGGATGGATGATCACACGGATGGTCCAATGAGGCATAGTTCCAACAGATTGCATCCCCAATAATTGCATAATTAATATCTATGAAGAAGGGGATTGTATTCCTCCGCATATTGACCATCACGATTTTGTTCGTCCGTTCTGTACGGTCTCCCTTATATAGGAGAGCAGTACACTGTTCGGTACAGATATAGAGATAATCGGTCCAGGTGAATTCCGGGGATCTGTCAAAATTTCTTTACCAAGAGGGTCTGTTCTAATTCTGAAAGGAAACAGAGCCGATATGGCGAAACATTGCATTCCGGGAGTTCGACACCGACGACTGACTGAGTGATGACAAAACTCCATACGGATTTCAATCAGATCTGGAACTTTAAGAGTTGCAACCATATGAGTTATAAACTCGTTGCACCACTAGGCCATCCCAAAACAACAGCTTAGAAGGTCAGCTTATTTAGTAACTCAGTTTGCGAGAAGATCTTCTACTGGCAGACATGCAGATGTATAGATATGCGGACAACGATATGAAGACAGCTTGTTTTGTACTTTATATTATGTACTCGTAGATGTACTAGTTATGCGTATAGCATAATGTACTTTCCATCTTTGAGATATATACATGACATATTGTAAAACTGACTGTATAAATCAATAATGAAGAATTTCAAAGTTTTTTTTCTAACATAAACTCTTCTTAATGTGGTTGAAAACCGCTGAACTATGCATTGGTTCGTAACAATGAACAGAACAAAATAAAAAAAAATCTTTCAAAATAAATTTTACAACAATTAAATTTGTCGAATAAGTTTTCTCAATTTTGAGATTCCTTGATTGTGCAATATGACCCCATTCGGTCTATATCCCCACAAAATTGCACATTCTACACAATTTTTTTGGTGATATCCTTATGGAGTCACAAACTTTATATGATACTTGCAAATAAATCTTGCAAATCTTTTTCAAAATAACATAAATTTCTACACATTA
>NW_018222796.1:6547-7634 GCF_001263595.1 Phalaenopsis equestris
CTGTTCAATACTTCTGATTCATAACTTTTCAAAAAATAACTTTTCAAAAAATTGATCCAATAATTATAATTTTATATCGAATCTGTTTGATACTTCTGATTCATAACTTTTCAAAAAATTGATCCAATAATTCTCATCGAATCAGTTTGATAGTTCTGATTCATAACTTTTCAAAATTGATCTGATAATTTCAATTTTTACTTTGAATCAGTTCAATACTTCTGATTCATAATTGATCCGATAATTTCAATTTTCTCATCGAATCAGTTTGATAGTTCTGATTCATAACTTTTCAAAATTGATCTGATAATTTCAATTTTTACTTTGAATCAGTTCAATACTTCTGATTCATAATTGATCCGATAATTTCAATTTTCACATTGAATCAGTTCGATAGTTCTGATTCATAACTTTTCAAAATTGATCTGATAATTTCAATTTTCATATCGAATCAGTTTGATACTTCTGATTCATAATTGATCCAATAATTTCAATTTTTTTATCAAATCAGTTCGATACTTCTGAATCATAACTTTTCAAAAATTGATCCGATAATTTCAATTTTCTCATCGAATTAGTTTGATACTTATGATTCATAACTTTTCAAAATTGATTTGATAATTTTAATATTCACATCGAATCAGTTCGATACTTCTGATTCATAACTTTTCAAAAATTGATCCAATAATTTCAATTTTCACATTAAATCAGTTCGATACTTCTGATTTACGCTTTTCCCAAATTGATCGGATAATTTTCACTTCGAATCAGTCTGATATTTCTAATTCACATCCTTCAAGAATTGATCCAATAATTTTAATTCTTACTTTAAGATCAGTCCTACACTTCTGATTTCTTTTATTGGAAGTCAGTTCCAAACGTCTGACTCTCCTTTGATATCAATATTCGTATCTTGAATCCCCATTTTGAGGTCAACCCTTACATGTTGATCCCTATTAAAAAATAAAAAAAAAACAAAACAACACACTTAACAACTTTAAAACTCACTATCCAATCCTTAGTGAGAGTTCTCACTGCCTGATCTTGATTAAACACTTATTTGCAAAAAATCCCCAGCGGAAACAAA
>NW_018222797.1:0-2424 GCF_001263595.1 Phalaenopsis equestris
TAGATCAATATATAGAAAGTTATCCTTAAGGACCCTCAGTTATTGAGAAAAATTCTTTTGGATAATTAATTGAGACTAACTATTTTGAAACAAGCCATGAGATACACAATCCTTATCCTGATTATTACAACCCATGCTAGGAGAATCATTCCAACTTTAACTGGAATAACAATTTTGGAGGTAGAAACCAATTGTGGAAAGATAATCAACTTAATTAGAAATGAAATTGGAATAATCAAGGCAATTTTAATGTTGGACTTTCTTTTCCTCATAGATTAACTTCAAATGAGGAGAAAGAGTTATTGTTAGAAGACGTTGTTATTTAATTGGAGAGTCAGCTAGAATGTCAAGAGGTTGAAATAAGGAATATAGAAAACCTACAGTAGCAGATTGCTAACTCAATTAATAATCATCTTCTAGAGATTTTACCTAGTGACATGAGATAAGCACTAAGGAGAAGAAGGTGGGTAAGATAAAGCTATCCAACTAAGAAGTGGAAAAAAATTGGAGGATATGGTTCAAAAGAACGTTGAGTTGAGAAAAGAGGATAGGAGATTGAAAAACCTATGGAAGAAATTCTTAAGGAATTAGAAAAGCCTATTTTATCAACCAAGATAAATATAAAAAGATCAACTCCACCATTTCCTCAGCCCCAAGGAGAAAATAACTCGAGACCAAAGAGTAACCTAGTAGAATTTCATCCAAAATCTGAGTCATCTAGGAGAATTTGATCCAAAATTTAGGATTATCATATAGAGATCCATTTTTATAAGTTTTTAGGAGATATTAATAAAAATAATTGAGAAAATTTTAGAAGAATATTGGATCTAGAAAGAAACATGAGGAGCAATAATCTGAATTAATCTGAAAAGAAAAAGTTGAAAGAAAAACTAAAATTCAAGGATTTAGTAGGAATCCCAGGATACGAAAAAGATTGGGTGATTGATCAAGGATTACTTAAATGAAGTTTCGGAGGAATTCTTTGTTGGGCTGGCGACGTTAAACCAAGCGCTTCATGGGAGGCACCTTGTGATTATCATTGTTGGTATGATTGTTAATGAGAAGATATTTTTTCATATGTGTTGAATTCTGATGTTTAGGTGTCCTAGTGTTTACTTGTTTGTGTCGGATTGATATATGTGTGTTGTAGCTGTGTTAATCATGTAGTAAACTATGTTTGTATTATTATTTTTATGAAATGAATGTTGGTGTTGTTTGTGTTAGACAGACTTATCTTTATATTCATGCCTTATTTATTATATATTGATTCCCTATATTAAATTGTGAACCTGGAATTTATACATGTCTACTTTTATACTTAGCACGTGTACTAAAGTTTATGCTTCATTTTTAATTCAGTTTGATTTTTAATATGTATTTATCAATTTTGATTTTTTTGCCTGTTATATTTATCTGTATTGATTGTAAAATATTAAAAAAATCAAGTTTGAGAGGAGTAAGAAAATAAATTTCAAAGTTAAACTTTATTTGTCCTAAAAGAAACTACAAATAATTTTTTTTGAAAATGATTTTTGTTTTGTGGAGTTATCATAAGATTACTAAAATTTTAATTATAGAAATGCAATAGGAAAACTTAGTAGAAACTTTAGTAAAAAGAATGAAACTAATGTTGTGATGTTTAGTTGAAAATAGCAGGGAAATAATTTTACTATTTATAGTAGGAAAAATTGAATTCTTGAAAAATTAAGGATTTTTAGAATAATACTTTTTGAAGAATTGAGTCTCTATTAAAATTCTTTTTCAGAAACTAATACTACACTTTAAGTTAAGGATAGAAAATAAGTTTTTAAGTTTATAAAAGAGATAATGAAATTCAAAATCATTAAAGACCTGTCCAGATATAGTAATCCTCACATACAAGAGTAAGGATTAAAAAATCCTGAAAAAAAAGAAAAAAAAATGAAAAGAAGAGAAAAAGAAAAAAAAAGAAAAGAAAAATATGTGGGGAGAAGCTTGAGGATTATGACCTAATTAAAATTGATTTCACTTGAATCTCTCTAAGAAAGAAAACTTAGGATCAATCCTAAGCTTAATTTCAAAAAGTATTAGTAAAATTATTTTTAAAATAGAATCCATAAATTCTGAAATTAATATTTTTTCTAAGAATCCGAAGTTTGGAAAATTTTCAATTATTTCTAAATTAAATAGAAAATCAGGATTCCTAAGTTTAATACTAAATATTCTGATACCTTTAATATTATTTAATTTACTGGAAATTCTTCTAAATTGAATTATAACATTTCTAGAACAAAATTTTAGGTCATCTTAAAGAAACCCACTAACATAAATCAACATATTTTTAAAGTTGTAGTTTTACTTGAGGACAAGTAACGTCTATGTTTGAGGGAATTGACATGAATAAAAATGTGTTACTTTTTATATGCATTTTATGCTCATTTTTTA
>NW_018222797.1:3563-5819 GCF_001263595.1 Phalaenopsis equestris
ATAATTTTGAAAAGTAGCATTTTAAATTTTGAAAATATGAGACATAACCGATCTCATACATGCAATAGTTTAAATAACACACCATTAGAACTTCAATAACACCAAAATAAACTCACAACAGCTTTGCAATTTTATTAGATGTTATTGCGGCGTTATTGGAGTGTTATTAGAGTTGTTTGTGGGGTTATTGACATGGACCACAGAGCTACTGAAGAGGCTCAGCTCAGAATTATTAAAGTGTTCTTTCAGCGTTATTTAAGTGTTATTAGAGTTGGTTTGTGGATTTATTGATGTGAAACTGCAGAGTTATTGGAGATGTTATCCGCTTAGTGTTATTAGAGTCTTATTCTAGCATTATTGGGGGTTATTGGAGTTGGTTTGGATCGTTACTGATGCAGAACCATGAAGTTATTGGAGACGTTCTCCACTTAGTGTTATTGGGTTATTATTTCAGTGTTATTTGGGAGTTATTGGAGTTGTTTATGTTTTTATTGACACATAGCCACAAAGTTATTGGAGACGTTCTCCGCTCAGTGTTATTGAGGTGTTATTTCAGCGTTATTGGGGAGTTATTGGAGTTGATTTGTGTGGTTATTGACATGGAACCGCAGAGTTGTTGGAGATGTTCTCTACTCAATGTTATTTGGGAGTCATTTTAGCATTATTTTAGGCATTATTGGAGTTGGTTTGTGTGGTTATTGACATGGAACCGTGGATTTATTGGACACGATCTCTGTTTAGTGTTATTGGGGTGTTATTTCAGAGTTATTGGAGTTGAATTGAGTGGTTATTAATGCGGACCGTGCAGTACTGAAGGTGCTCCACTCGTAGTTATTAGTGTGTTATTTCGACATTATTAGGTGTTATTAGAGTTGGTTTTCCGGTTTGTTGACACAAAACTACAAAGTTATTGGAGACGTTCTCCACTCAGTGTTATTGGGGTTTCATTTCAACATTATTGGGGAGTTATTAGAGTTGGTTTGTGTGGTTATTGAAGCAGAACCATGGAGTTTTTAGAGATGTTCTCCGCTCATTGTTATTGAGATGTTATTTTGATGTTATTTGGCATTATTGGAGTTGGTTTGCGTGGTTATTAACGTGGAGCTGCAGAGTTATTGGAGTAGTTCTCCTCTTAGTGTTATTGGGGTGTTATTTCGGCGTTATTTCAACATTATTAGAGTTAGATTGAGTGGTTATTAATGTGGATCACAAAGTTATTGAAGATGCTCTGCTTAGAGTTATTAACGTGTTGTTTCAGTGTTATTTAGGTGTTATTAGAGTTGGTTTGTGGGTTTGTTGACACGAAACCACAGAATCATTGGAGAAGTTCTCCATCGGTGTTATTGGGGTATTATTTTAGCATTATTGAGGAGTTATTTGAGTTGGTTTGCTTGGTTATCGATGCGGAACCGCGGTGTTACCGAGGTATTATTTTGGCGTTATTGGTGGCATCTAACATATAGTGAAAGAAATGCAAGGATATCAGTCATATCACTCTTTATCGAATAATAGCTTTTGAATGGAGCCAGCTAACTCATTGGGATCCCTTCTCATGTACTAATTACATATTCTTGAAGTTTTTGATTTAGTTTAAACCTCTTAATTTCAGTGTTATTTTGGTGTTATTATGTTGTTATTGGGGTGGTATATAACATATAGTGAAGGAAATTCAATCATATTAGTCTTATCACTCTTTATCTAGTAATAGCTTCTGAGTGAAGTCAGCTAACTCATCAGGATCCTTTCTCATATACTCATAACGTATTCTTGAAGTTCTTAATTCAGTTCAAATCTCTCAACTTTAGTATTATTTAAACATTATTAGGTTGTTATTAGGGTGATATCTAACATCTACTGAAAGAAATTCAATCATATCAACAATATCACTCTTTATTCAGTAATAACTTCTAAATGGAGTCAGCTAACTTATTAAGATCCCTTCTCATGTACTCATAATATATTCTTGAAGTTGTTGATTCAGTTAAAATCTCTCAATGTTGAGTTATTGGATTGTTATTGGGGTGTTATCTAATATCTAGTGAAAGAAAGTCAATCATATCAATCTTATTCACTCTTTATCCAGTAATAGCTTCTGAATGGAGTCAGCTAACTCATCAAGATCTCTGCTCATGTACTCATAAGATATTCTTATAGTGTTATTTTGGCATTATTGGGGTGTTATTAAAGTTGGTTGTGGGGATATTGACACAGACCGCAGAGGCAGACATTTTTTACGCGGTGTTATTAGGGTGTTAT
>NW_018222798.1:0-977 GCF_001263595.1 Phalaenopsis equestris
TTAAATTATTAAAATAAAAATTAATCACTACACCACTTATAATTTCACCAAATTGGGAAAACCTTTTGACTTATGTGTGATGCAAGTGATTATGCTATTGGAGTTATTTTAGGACAAGTATATGATAAACATTTCAAAAATATTTATTATGCTAGTAAAACTCTTAATGAAGAAACTCTTAATGGAACTCAAATTAATTATATAACAACTAAAAAAGAGTTATTAGCAATAGTATATGTCTTTGATAAATTTAGATCATATTTGATTGGAACTCATTGTATAGTGCATACAGATCATTCTGCTATTAAGTACTTAATGAAAAAGAAGGATACTAAATCGAGACCTATAAGATGGATTCTTCTTTTAAAAGAATTTGATTTTTAATTAGTAGATCGGAAGGGAACTGAAAATTAAATTGTTGATTATTTGTCCAGGCTTGAATTAGAAAAATCACTCTGTTTTAAAAAAAAGAAATTAATAAACATTTTTTAGATGAAAAATTGTTCACTGTAAATGAGTGGCGTGTTCTGTAGTATGCCGACATTGTGAACAGTATGCCGACATTGTGTGTGAACTATATTGTTAGTGATCTTAAACCCTATGGAATGACATACCAACAAATGAGGAAATTTATTTATGAAGCAAAGACTTATTTTTGGGATGACCATATTTATGTAAACAAGGAAAGGATCTCATCATTCGAAGATGTGTACCATTAGAGGAAACTTATAAAATTATCTAAAAATGTCATAATTCTGATTTTGGAGGACATTTTGGTGTTGATAAAACAACATACAAAATTCTACAATCTGGATGTCATTGGCCTACAATTTTTAGAGATGTTGATGCTTATGATAAATGTCAAAGAGTAGGCAATATTTCTAGAAGAAATGAGATGCCCCTCAATTATATGCTAGAAGTTGAAATATTTGATGTTTGGAGATTAGATTTCATGGGACCATTTATAACATCTTTCA
>NW_018222798.1:2083-2454 GCF_001263595.1 Phalaenopsis equestris
GTTATGAGGGGGAATTAGGCCTATAAATAGAAGGGGTTTGTGAAGGAATTTCACCCTGGATTGTTTTTAGCCCTAAAAGTCTAAGAAAGAGAGAGATTTAGAGAAAATGTCTTCATGAGAGATGGATTTGAAGAAGAAAGAAGAAGTTCATTAGTCAAAGTGCACAAGAGATGTATAACGGTTTCTTAGCCGTTAGTATTGAAGGAATATAGAGAAGATCAACAAGATGGAGAATACTATATCTGTACTAGAGACTAAGGTGCTTGAATTTCATGCTCATCTAGAACATATTAGGGGGAAACTTAGGATGAAATTCAACCATTCCAGTTATGTAGAGGTAGCGGATAAGGTGATGTTCCTTAAGCAAAAGT
>NW_018222799.1:0-784 GCF_001263595.1 Phalaenopsis equestris
CCGTAGTATTATTCCAATTGAAGTTGGGATAGTTCCTCCAACCATGGTAATAATAATTTGAATATGGGTGGTTATTCTACTTATTATTTATGGCATTCAAAGTTTCTAATGATGCTTGAGAATCTACCATTTGGCCTAATGAATTCTCTTCAGTCAAAGAGATTGGTTGAGAAAAAATCATTCAAAATTGGTCTAACTTCCTTGAAATTGCTGCAACTTGATTTGCTAACAAAGTAAATGCATTATATTCATGAATATTGGCTACTTTCTTTGGATTTACCCTCTTAGAAGGCCATTAAAAATTATTGGTAGCCATTTCTTCAATTAAAGCATAAGCGTCATAAAATGGTTTTGACATCAATGAACCACCAGTAGCGACATCGATGATAGATCTAAGAGATCCAGCTAATCCATTATAAAAAGTTTGAATTATTAAACAATCTGGTATTGGATGGTGTGGACACTTTCTTAAGATTTCCTTAAATTGTTCCCATTCTTCATAAATAGATTCTCCTTCAAAATGATTAAGAGATGTAATATCATTTCTAAGCTTTGCAGTTTTTGATGGTGGAAAATATTTAGCAAGGAATTTTTGCTCTAAATCACGCTAAGTTCTGATAGATCCAGGTGCTAACAAATGCAACCACATCTTAGCTTTAACCCTTAGTGAGAAAGGAAATAACCTAAGACTTATAGCATCATCTGATACACCATCATATTTAAATGTAGCCCACAATTCTACAAAATTCACAAGATGTAAATTTGGATCTTCAGTTAGTGATCC
>NW_018222800.1:0-2520 GCF_001263595.1 Phalaenopsis equestris
AAGTATGTGAAAAAATCAACCTAGTACTAAATTGATAAAATGTCAATTAATGGTTGCAAGAAGAATTATACTTGGACATAAAATTTTTGAAAATGGCATGGAAGTAGATCCTGCAAAAATTTATGTTATTGAAAAATTACCACCTCTAACTAATGTTATAGGGGTAAGAAGCTTTTTAGGACGTGTTGGTTTCTACAGGCGTTACATAAAAATTTTTTCTAAAATTACTAAGCCATTATGCCAACTTTTATTAAAAGACACAAAATTTGATTTTAATGAGACATGCATAAAAATATTTGAATTATTGAAAAAAAAAATTAATCACTGCACCTACAATAGTTCCACCTGATTGGGAGAAACCATTTGAAATAATGTGCATGTTATTGATTATGCTATTGGGGCTGTGTTAGAACAAAGACACAACAAAGTTTTTAAAGTAATATATTATGCTAGTAAAACTCTAAATGACACTCAAATTAACTACACTACTATAGAAAGAGAGTTACTCGCTATTGTTTATCCATTTGATAAATTTAGACCTTGCTTAATTGGAACTAAATGTATAGTGCATACAGATCTTTCTGCTATTAAATACTTGATGCAAAAGAATGATGTTAAACCAAGATTAATTAGATGGATACTTTTATTGCAAGAGTTTGATTTTACTGTAGTTGATAGAAAGGGAAATGGTAATCAAATAGCTGATTATTTGTCTAGATTAGGAAGAGAAATGTTAACTAATTTTGCAAATGAAATTTTAGAGAATTTTCCTGATGAATAGTTATAAAGCATTGATGAATGAATATATGGTTGTATGCTGATATAGTAAATTATATTGTAAGTGATATTTTACCACTTGATATCAAAAATCCACAATTAAAGAAATTTATATATGATTTAAAATTCTATTTTTGGGATGACCCATATCTATATAAACAATATAAAGATCTAATTATTAGAAGATATGTGCCTTTTGAGGAAACTCAACAGTTAATTGAAAGATGTCATGATTCTAAATTTGGAGGATATTTTGGAATGAATAGAACTGCATATAAGATTTTACAAGCTGGATTTTATTGGCCTACTCTTTTAAGAGATGTTAATGAATATATTAAAACATAAATGCCTCTAAATTACACATTAGAAGTTGAAATTTTTGATGTGTGGGGATTAGATTTTATGGGACCATTTATGCCTTCATTTGGGAATTTATATATATTATTTGCTGTTAATTATATGTCCAAATGGATTGAAGCTATTGATGTACCTAGATGTGATGCTCGAAGTGTTTCTAAATTTTTAATTAAAAATATTTTTACAAGATATGGAACGCCAAGAGTAATCATTACTGATGGAGGAACTCATTTCAGGAATAATAAAATCAAAAAATTGATCAAGAAATATGATATAATGCATAAATTCTCTACTGCCTATCATCCTCAGACTAGCGGGTTATCCTCAGACTAGCGATCTAGCAGATATATCAAATCGTGAAATTAAACAAATTATAGAAAAAACTGTAAATCCTTATAAATTGGATTGGTCTGCTGATCCTGAAACTGCTTATATGCAATAATACAACAATAATTCTGATTATATTTTTCACTTATATTTCCTTATTTCACAATAAAAGCAAAAACTTGATCTTGAAGAAAAATAAGAATTTAACTTTTAATTTATATATATTGGGATACTACGCAAGTATACGTATTGTTATCAAGTAATATAAGACTTTTTGATTAAGACCTGAATATCGAACCCACAGGGAATATATGCAATATGCACTTTTTGGAAAACTTTCTATTTTTAAAAAGACAATTATTTAAACTAAAGATTTTTTCGCAGTAAAGAAAGTTTAAATATTTTTGGTAATTTTAATATTTTGACGAAAACAAAACAAACTTAAAAAGATAACTTGAGTTTTTGTAGAAGAAAAATACTAAATATGAAAATATCTTTCTCCTTTTCATGAATCAGTATTAAGTATCGAAATTCTGCTGTGGAAGTATGCATATTGTGTTGTGCTAAATAGGAGCAATAATATTCTTTACCCTTACTATAGATGCTATAAAGAACATTGGCTAATTTAAAGTTTGAATAGTTCTGTAGATCGTATATGCTGGGAAGATACTAGCTCTTACTCTAGAGTTCCCTCGATTCCCTCCACCTGGGGGCTAACATCTCATATAAGAACCTAAAATAATAAACTAAGTTAATAAACTAAGTTGGGGGCTTTAAAGTCCTCTAACTCTACACCCTTCAATAATAAGTGTTTAGGAAATAATTTAAAACAATATTTATTTGCACTCAATCATATGATTTTTTTTATATTTTTTTTTTAGAACAAAAAAAGTCATCTGATTATTTTAAACTGTTGACTAAGACAATACCAACCCGATTCTTACATGTTCTCACAATAAATTTTAACATCTGAATTGGCCAAATCAAGAAGTAAATGAAGTACATGGATTTAAATCATCACAACTTCTTCCAACATTAAAGATCAATACTCTACACAAC
>NW_018222800.1:2588-2814 GCF_001263595.1 Phalaenopsis equestris
AGAAAAAAAACCACACTTTAGTTTAAAAGTAGAAATCATTGTCAAACCAACAATAAATCTAAATTAAAACCAAAAGTAGTATAAAACAAAAGATTAATCACAAATTCTCTCCATCAAATGTCTTGAAGTTCCTTTGAATTCTCTTTCTTCTTTCATAATACAAACTAACACTCAAAATAAAATAAAATAAAATAAACGTGGCCTGCGGCGGGGGGGTGTAAAGTTT
>NW_018222800.1:3154-5638 GCF_001263595.1 Phalaenopsis equestris
TGAAAGAAAAACAAAAAAATACCTTCCATTAAAGTGCAATATCTCAAAAATAGGTATAAAAATGTGTCTAAAAGCACTATATATTTTAGGCGTATCAAAATTCCCCAAACTTAAAATATTGCTTGTCTCCAAGTGACACTTCAATCTTTAAAAACTAAATATGTATCATATATACATGAGCTTCTTTAGAAGTTACTAAAATTTAGATTTAGAAATATAGCAGTTCATTTTAGAAAAAATATTTAGTAAATGAGACCAACTTAAAATTTAGAAATTTTTAATGTTAAGAAAGATGAAAATATGAGTTCCTATCTAATTCAAAAATATTATAAGTCTTCCAAATTTAGAATTTAATTATTTTATTATCTCCACTTAAAAATTTTTATTAAGAATAATTTTACTTACTATGTTATATTTATAAGCTTAGATTTTCTCAAGTCTTATAATTTAAAAAGAACAAATGTAGAACAAATTTTTGATTAGACACTAATCCTCAAGCTTCTCCTCCCTCACTTTTTTTTCTTCTTCTTCTTTTTTCTTTTTATTTTAATTTTCTTCTCTTTTTCATTTTATTCTTTTTTTTTCTCAGGCAAGGATTACTATACATGGATAAGCCTTTAATAATTTTGAATTCATAGTTTTCCTTTTCTAAAGCAAAGTCTTGATACAAAAACTTTACTTATAAATATAATAATAGGTTTGAAAGTTATTTTTAATAAAAGAAATTTAAGTATTAAAAATAAAAGTCTAAATTTCTAAAATTTTTAAAAATACAATGTTTCTTACTAAAGATAGTTACTTATATTAATCATTTTCTACACTAAAAACTTTTAACTGGAAGTTTTTCTTCATTACTCAAATTTCAACTAAATTCTCTTACTCATTTCTAAAATCAAATTTTACTTCCCTAATATAACTTCATATACATGATCAATTTTTCTTTTCAAATCAAATTCACTTGTAGTTCATTTGAGATCAAATAAAATTCAAGTTTTGAAAATATTTTTCATCCCCCCCCCCAAACTCAAAATTTTTAACAGATTAAACATTTTAACATCAAATATATATAAACAGGAAGGAAAATTAAAAAAACTACTAACAGGAATTTTTATACCCTAATGATACAAGTATAAAGCTAAAAACAGGAGTAAAATTAATTTTGATCAAATTTTCTAATATTTTCATTTCAATTCAACATGTAGACTTCTAAATAGTGGGTATAAACATAAAAGCAAACTAACACACTAACTTGACTTCACAATCTCAACATAAAAATAAACTAAAAAACATGATAAAAGAAAAATACAGAGTAACAGTTTCATCTCCATTAACAATATAAAAAGAAATAGTTTTTAAAAAAAAAATAAGTTAGATAGATTTTCATCTTTTCAAAAGAAATAGAATTAAGTTAAGTTCTAAATTAACTAAATCACAAAACTCATAACAGTTACTACCCTAGATATAATTTTAAAACAAACTATTAACTAACACAAACATCACAATAACAATAAAATACAAAAGTCCAAAACACAATACATAGTACATATCATCACAAAGATGCAAATGTAGCAGTACCACACCACATAGTCCACAACATAAAAATAAACAGCACATCACAAATCTCTAGTCCAAAGCACATAGTCTAACACATATTAAAAACATAAGAAAAACTCTCAATTCTACTCATCTTCTGAATGACCGCTATACCACTTTTCTATAGGCTCATAATCAGGATATCGAGGATATGGAGGAAATTGCACTCCTAGGTCACCCCTAATTAGTCACCCCTAATTAGGTTCTCCAGAGATAGTAGAATTTCTCTTGATTATCACTCTTTCTCCTACTATACCTATCAGTATGCTCTGCAAAATGCTCTAAATTTTGAACTTTATCAGCGATAAAATTAATATGATCCATCATTCTCTGCAATAATTGATCTTGGGTCTCAGTAGACTCACCTCTAGATGTAGAAGCACGTAAGGTAGATGGTCTAGATGTAGAAGCAGCAGATGGCTCCATTCCATACTCCTAGAAAATCCTCCTCTCCAGCCAAAAATAGAATGTTCAGAATACGTCTTCATGTTCACCTTAGTGATGGGCTTTAAAGGTAAAAACACTTCCTCCCAGCTATCATATTTAAGTCCAGCCTGCTCACACAAAGAAAAGATCAAGGAAGCAAATCCCAAATCTGCAGTATTAACGGTAGTGGCAGAACTGATGATAGTCTGATAAATCAAAGCTCCTATGTTGATGAGCTTTCCTTCATGGATAATTTAACATCGCTCTCTCTCTGGTCACTTCATTGAGATGATTTGTTGGTAGCAGACGAGGAGAAATAAAATAGTGCCAGACCTTTGAAGGTGCACATAACTTTAAAGTTGGGAAATTGAATCTCCTCTGATTAGTTATCTTCTAAAGTCCTCTTTTAACAGTCAAGTAAGAAATAATTTCGTCTAACTCCACTTTAGTCGGACTATAATTTGC
>NW_018222801.1:0-528 GCF_001263595.1 Phalaenopsis equestris
TCACCCATTTCTTTCTTGGGAAAGTACGATCAACTTCTTCGGACTTCAGGACCTTCTGTTCAGTCACGTTTGAATAGAGAGGTTCAAGAGTTCATTAGGACTTTTATCCTTTGTGTGGGGTCGGCCCCCCAATTGGTGGACTAGTTCCGCCCGAGCAATATGCGTTGTAAAGTTGGTTCTGCACTGAGTCCTAAACTTTACTTTCCCTCTTGAGTTTGATTTGCTATTTGCAAATTAAATCGAATTGTGTCATGCTGTGCTTGCTCCTTAAATTTTCTTATATTAATTAAATTTTTCTACTTCCAAACTATTTTTACTAAAGTTTAAAATCTTCAAAAACTAAATAAAGACTTACTCAATCTACAAATCGACCTTTGTTAATTTTTAGTGTTTGCACTAGGATGACGAGGTATTGACCAAATAACCCTGAGCCTTCTTTTTTTGAAGCTGTTGTAATGGCATTCCCAACGCTCATTTTCTCGTGCAACCTGCGGACGAGCTGCAATTCTCGTAATGTCACCCCCACCA
>NW_018222802.1:0-3291 GCF_001263595.1 Phalaenopsis equestris
AGTGATTAGGAAGCAATTTAGAACATTTCCATGATATTTGTTATTTTGTGTTTTTTATCAATTTTTAATTATTTTAAATATTTAAAATACATTAAAAATCAAGTTTTTATTCTAAATTTTATTTTATTTCTATAAAATATCCCTGATCACAAAGTACTCAAGACACTAACTTTCATTATTTTTTGGGTTATTTTTTATTTTTAAAAAATCATTTAAGTGTCAAAAGTGATATTTATCTTTAAAAATCAACTTAAGCTATCAAATAAACTCAAAATATTTTGAATTTCTTATAATGAGCAGTGGAGATTAAAAATCAAGTCATTTAAATGTTTATATTTTCCAAAATTAATTATTTTAGTGATTTAATGTTTGTAAGATTTAAGTGCATTTTAAATGACTTGACCCATGGAATTATTTTCAAAAGCTCCTCTAGTCGTAGTGGACCTTCCAAAATTTTCTAAGAATTTTCTAATCAATATGCTAATTTTTATGATTGTTTTAAGGAAATAATGTGCAATACCTTGAAAAATATGGATCACAGTATAGGAACCTCCTCTGACTTTAGAAAAATAAGAGGATGTTTCCCTTGGTAGAGGCTACAACATGCCAAAATTTCAAGCCAAGGTGATGTATCAATATGCATGGAGAATTAAATGATCCCAAACAGTGTTTAATTAATTAAACATTTATCATCAAATGGACTTAAAATTTATTCCACATTATTCTCCTCTATTCATTGAGTAAGACAGTATTTTTATTTTATTTTTGTGATTTTTCTACACAAAGTTATGGATTTTCTAAGTTAGGGGTATTTAAATAAAAAGAAAAAGCCCTTTTTTTATTTAAACCGTGCATGCCACCCCAACCTATAACGGCTCCGAAGGCATGCGTGGTGCGCTTTGGTTGGATGTCGCCGTCCATGTAGATGCTGACTTGGCCCGTGGTTTATGTCCCAAAGAGCTGTCCGGCTCGATCTCCTCCGTTCATTTGATACACGATTGATCAAACGGTTCCCCATCCTCGTCTCCGATAGAATGATCCTGTGACCGTCCACACTAAAACCCTAAGATCTCAGCTTCAACTCAACCAAATCACCTCGGGTTTGGTCCTATAGACTTGTCTAAGTGAGACGAACACCTCCATATGATAATCATGTAATTAAATTAAGCCTAGTTAAAAAGATTTTATATTTTTGCTCTGAGAAGTGAAGCTTCGATCAGAGGGTCTTGGCACGTTCGTTATGATCCAAAGAGGCTAGGGATTGAGTCCTTGGTTCTAGTCTTGTTAAAAGGCCTAGGTGTAAACTCAACCAAGCTCGAATTCGGGTGTTGGTCTAGAGCTATGGTAGAGGCTCTGTGGATGGGGGATTTTATCGGGCTTTGGCTTCTTTCACTATTGTGAAGGTGTAAGTGAAGTTAATTTGAGTTTGGTAGAGTGTGGAGGTGGTTTCCGGCAAGGTTCCAATCTCAAAATTGAGCTCCGGCAATGGGAATTGGTGAGGGAAAATGGTTGGAATGCACTGAGAGGATCTTAGGGAAGCTCTGTGTGATGTTTGGAGGGGCCTCACAAAGAAAATTTCAGCACTTCTTTTAACATCCATGGAGGTGGCCCTTTTATAAAAATTGGGTTAAGGTGGCTGTCATGACCAATTAGAAGGTGTAATGTTGTGCTTAGGTGGAGGGCAGAGGAGAAGTGGAGCTCCATAGTTTGATTTGGATGAGTTAGCCTCTAGGTTTGATTTGGGTGAAGCTCCATGAAGGTGGCTCTCAGTTTTGAGCTTTTTCGGCCGAACAGGGGGAGGTGGCTAGGAGCTCAGGGAACCCAAGGGAATATGTCACAACAATTTAGTACAATAATATCTAGTTTTGGTAAGGATATCTTAAGCACATGTATTTTTGGAGATAATATCCCTTTATTTTGGGGACCTTTGGTCCATGGCTTGATTTAGGTGGTTTCATGGTGTTTTGACTAGCACTATGTCCAACTAATGGCTGTGGTGGAGTTAATTTGGTGACTTTAGGGTGGTTAGGTCACATTTAGTGCATGGGTTCAAGTGGGTTCAAGTGACCAAAGCTTAGGTTTGGTCTAGTTTAGCCAAGTTAAATGAACCGAATAAATGTTTCATTTGGTGTAGATTATCATAAGGAATAACTTTGGTGAAGGATGGAAGTGGTTTTGAGCTCAATTGAAGGGTCAATTTGAGGGAATTTTGAATTTTAGTCAATTTGGTCATGTTGGGCTAGGCCTGGGTCTAGCTTTAGTTATCCTTTGGCTAAGTCTAAATTGATTGTTTTAAATGGTCAATGGGGACCCTATGAAGAGTTTTAAACATGAATTGGATGCCAATTTGGGGGTTATGATAATCAATTGGGTGAAATTTGGGGACTTAGCCAATTTGGGGCTGAATTTGGGAATTTTGGATTTAGGCCAAAACAAAATGGATATGAGGCTTCAAAAAGGCTAATTGATGGTTAATTTTGATGTGTAGGAATGTTATAAAGATTTTTAAACATTCATTTGGGCCAATTGACTAGGATATGGGTTTAATTTGGTGAGATTAGGTCATATGGTCAAAATTGGGGTTTTGACCCAAATCAAAATTGGGCTCGAATCATAGACCAATTGAGCTTGGATTTGGTTTATTTTGGTCATATCAAATGTGAATTTGAGTTTAGGATTGAAATTTTGGTCAATAAAGATCAAATTGGTGGATGTTTGAGATGGATCTGGGGAATTTTGGGTCTTTAAAGGGCAATTTGGGAATTTTGGTTAAAGATGGTCAAATTGGCCAAATTGGGCCATGTGGTAGTTGAAATAAATGAAATTGAAAAAATGAAATTGAGAATATTTGGGATTTATTGACATTTTATCAGAATTTTTGAATTTTTTTGGGAATTTGGGCTATGGAGGGGTATTTTGGTAATTTGGCTATATTTGGAGATTTTGGGTAATTTTGGATAATTTGGAGGTTTTCAAAAGGTTTGAAATGAATTTTGATCAGATTTGGGTATTTTGGGTAAACTTGGGAATTTTGGCAAAGTTTGGGTTTTCAAGGGTGTTTAGGTAATTTGGGGTGCTCAGGGGCAAAAGGATAAATTGGGTATCTTGGTAGAGATTGAGTGCCAACTACCATAAATAAGCCATGAACTAGTGGAAACCCCATTTTGGGTCCTCTATGTAGTGGTCTTAGCTAAACCATAGCCTTGGGCTAGTAGGTTTAGGGGACCATCTTCATGAGTATCCCAAAATGATTAAAGGACCTAGGCTAGAAATTTGGGTTCAGGGTTGTGA
>NW_018222803.1:0-360 GCF_001263595.1 Phalaenopsis equestris
GCGACGCTGAATTAATGTATTGAGGTTGAAAAATAGCCAAACTTAGGTGTGTTGTGTAACGCACATTATACCCCTTTGAATTTATATATAAATGTAATGTTTTGTGTTGTTGTTTTTTGTTGTGAAAGTTTGTGTGTGTTAAGTACATCATTTAACTATTTAAAATTATGTTTATAAAGATTAAACAAATGTCTTTTAGGCTTAAAATTAATCAAAATCGCAAAAAGCCAGAATTTGGAAAAAATCAATAGAGCCCACCGACGACCCTCTGAACGCCGCCGACGGCGAGATTTTCTCGAGACTTAGGATTTTAATTCTAATAGAGCCCGTCGACGGCGAGCTCACAAAAAACACCTTTAA
>NW_018222804.1:0-17768 GCF_001263595.1 Phalaenopsis equestris
GCCAATTTAAACATTTCAAAAGAAATAATGAAATGCTTCAATAGTGGAAAAAGGAAAACAACAAAATCAACCTAAACAAGGAAGCACTGATACAAAATTATTCGACCACAACAACAAGCATCTTCCCCATTACAATTTCAACTAGCAACATTGTTACAAACAGAAAAGAAATCAATGATTGAATGAATGATTAAGGAGTATCCCTTCAAAATAGAGGCTATAACAAGAATATTTTGTAGCCTGTTGAGGGTGCCAAAATTCAATTTACCTTAAGCCAAGAGGCTAGAAGTTGAAATTAAAGATCATCCTAACTACTGTCCCTATCGTAGGATGCTTAGACATAAGATTGAAGAATTTTTTATCCTTAAAAACTGGTTAGAGCACAAATTCAAAGTAGGGGATAAAGTTATCTTGAAATTATATTTGAAGGAACTTAAAAAAAGTTCAGTCAACATGTTTTTGCCCGATGAATTTATTCCTAACGACCTCTGTAAGGATAAAGACAAACAAAATAAGATCCGGGGTAAAACTCTAAAGAAGACCTTTGCAAATTTACAAATTATACAAGCTTCAACATTGAAAACAAAATCTTCCGGGAAAGAAAAGAAAACAAAAAGAAGGAACTAGAGAGGATTAGAGGTCATCATATATAGGGGCTACATTTTTGCTTACAACTCCTACTCCTTCCACATATTCCGCTAGAATAACTTTCTTTGATGTTGGGAGGAAAGCCCTCAAGCTGTTGAATTGTATGAATTTCTTCTTATCCCTATAATGAATAATAAAACTTTTGATTTTGCTTACATCATGTCTATTTTTTATACCATTTCTGAAGTTGGCCAGTCCAATTTTGACCCCATAGACAATACTCAAATCGTGCACAATCTCAATGAGTTTAGTGAAATCTAAAACAATAATGATAACAATAAAAATATAGATAATAGTGATGGTGAAAACGACACCGCTACACTTGATGTACAAGGAATTCCATTCTCCATAGAGTTGGAAACTTCAGACTTAGAAACAAATAAATCAAAAGAAATAATTGAAATCAATCTGTGGAGTGGAAAAGTGTTACCACCCAAAATGGCTCCTAATGGAAAAAGGAAAATAAATAATAACACCAAAAGAAATAGTTCCACCAGTGCAAGAAATATTATTTGAAGGAAAAAAAGAAAATTCCTACAATGAAGTGGAATATAATGTATTAGCCCATTTAAGAAAATTGCTCGCAAAGTTGAGTATCTATGATGCTCTTATCCTTTCCAGAGAGATGAGGGATTCATTAATAAACCCCCTTCTAGATCGTAAAATCAACTTGCTACCATTTCATTAGATGAGATTTATTCGTTAAAAGAATAGGCATAGATTAATTTTTCTGATGATGACTTGTTACTCGGTACAATTGAACACAATCGTCCATTGTATATCGCAATAACCATAAATGACACTACCCTTTCAAGAGTGCTTTTTGAACCCAGTGCCTTCATTAACATCAGTAACTTGAGAATTTTTTCATACTTGGACATTGATGCTTGTAGATTGACAAGAGACATAATGATGCTGCTAGGTTTCAACCAACCAAAAGAACAAGCTATAGGATCAATTATATTGCTCTTGAAGATGGATTATTAGGTGACAATGATAAAATTCCATGTCATAGATTCGGAAACATATTTCAATGCATTACTTGGTCAACCATGGCTCCATGAATACAAAATTGTCCCCTCATCATTACATCAATGCATCAAATACCTGCAAGAAGGACAAGAGTGTTGCATTACAGTAGGCATACATCCATTTTCAGTTCACAAAATTAGTATACATGAAGATGCTGCATATTATGCCTTGATGAAGAAGACAATATTCTACAGCGATTCCGTAATAAACTTAGAATAAAAGGATAAATACAAAAAAATTAATATGTAGTCCATTTTGACATAAACAAAATGTAAGAACATTCATCTAACTCACATCCCAGGGAAGGGCTGAGAGTAAAGGTGTGAGAATAAAGACACAATTTTTGAAGTGAAAAAACCTTTAAAATTTAACATTTTCTTTGAATGTAAATCTGAAGATGAAGAAGAAAAAGAAAAGGAAATATTTGAAATTTAAAAACAACCACAGTTAAAAATTTCTATTGAAGATGAAGATACAGAAAAATATTTTATGTCCATGTTTGAGCAAATTAATCACTATGCATATGCTATGACCCTAACTCCAGTTTCTCCATTTAAAATTAAAAAAATTAGTGGCCAAAGAAGTACATGGTGAAGATAAAAAAACAATCAAGCTTCAACATGGCTCTTCTTCTTCTAGTTTTGAGACACATGTAAAATTAGAATATGAAATTTTTTTTGAATTTAATAAAGTTACATGTTGAACTTTATTATCAATACATTCAAATTCTTGTTAAAAAAGTATTAATGCTTAAACAATGGTCCTTTGAATAATCTTACCTTTTTAAACAATTTTGGAATTGTGTGAAATAAAATCCTAACTCTAAAGAAGGTAGGGGATTAGGTGTACTAGAACCTTTAGATGACACAAAATTTTGACTGTTCATTTCTAAAAAAAATTGATTTTGGGCAAACGTGATTTTCTAATTAAAAATGCACCACCAGAATTTGAAGAAAAAAAACCGATAGTTGATATATTAAAGTAAATAAACTTAGGAACTAAAGAAAATCCTAAACCAAATTTTATTAGTTCCTTTCTCAACTAAATTGGTACAAAAGAAATAATTCAAATGTTGAAAAAAAATACAAAGATTACTTCATTTCAAGTTGTGACGTAATGCCCAAAATTTCTCAAGAACTAGCACATAGCAGTTCATAAACATGGATTAGATCAAACATTAATCTCTATTAAACAAGCTCCGACAAGCATGCGAGTTGAAATAAAATAATAGGACACTTTCAAGGTGTCAGCATAATTTTTATTGGGGTAATCTTGTGAAAGTTGTTGGTCATCGGAATTAAAATTCCGTCACGTGTTTCAGAGGGACATTTTAATTTACATATATATATGTTTAATTTTAAAATAAATATGAAATCAAACTGATCCAATATGTTTCAAAGTTTAGATGAAAGAGTACTACATCTCAAGCAATGTATCCACCCCGAAAGATAAACACAAGATTTGAGGGTGAGGCTCGATGAAATAAACTAAGAAATATATGACATTTGTTTGGTCTGCAAAATCATTTTGATGACAGAGCACTACACCTCAAGCTGTGTATCTATCCACAAGACTTGAGGGTGAGGCTCGATCAAATAAAAAAAGAAATATATGAAATCCGTTTGAAAAACCATTTTTTTATAAGCTGACAAGTTCTCTTATTTAACATGAAAAGTTCAATAGGGTTTATATTAAGCTGGTTCGGGAATGTTTCTTTTAAATGCAAGCCCTTGAAGTTAATCACATCTTAGATAGCCGAAGTCACTGAAGAAAACTCTTGATAAAAATTAGAGGATATTGTCTTTGAAGAGAGCAAAGTAATAGTACTTTTCAACAAAATCAGACAAAGCACTGTGAAGGGGGAATGGCTCAAATTTGGGAAATCTAATTTTAGAATTCAAAATATGAAGAACTAGGGGATGTCACAAATCCTAAGGAGAACATGGGTGACTTCTCGGTCCACCCTATGGTTTGGCTTCAATTTATAGGAGAAATATTTAAATGTTTCATTCTGTCAATCATACTTTCATGTGGAACGATCACACAAATAGGCTTGAAGATATGAGGATTTAGGTTGTGACGAACGATAACCTCAAAAACCTAAAGCGATTTAGGGTTTACATTGTATAGCAGAGGCATACAAAGGCCTAAAAATAAGTTGAGGATTTATGTCGTACTAGTCAGATAGCCTCAAAGTATTATGGCTTGCTGTTTAATTTTGGGGAATGGTTTAGCTCGTGTAGACATGTTTTGCTATTGAAGATGGACATGCTGCCCATAATGCTAGCTTATAGCTCCTCAGCGTGGCAATTTTAAGTTTTATAATGTGTTAAGTGTTGATGTCAAATCAAGTGTTTGCTAATGTTATGATTATTTAAATTTTATGAGGATAATTAAAGTTGATTAGAGCGACACCAATTAGGATATGACAGTTCCCTCATTTCGGCACCTCTATTTTCTTTTAGATTCACTTAATATAAATGAATTTACTAAACTCAACTTAATGATTTCAATACTTGTATTTAGACAGTGGGAAATCTCCTTAGCAACCATAGGTTACATCCTTTGAGGGATTCCCGATCATTTGATAGAGACGTCTTAATTTACTTGCATTTTTGTTTTGTTGTTTTGTTTGTCATTAAATTTTGAGTTGTCTTATATTTTGACTGTTGTGGTAATGAATTGTATCTTGTTTAATTTTTAGTATTGGATTTGACATGCAGGCTGATTTTAAGCATACAAGCAAGAAATAAGAGGTACGAAAAGGTAAATTCAATAACTAGCGCCTATTGATTCTTCTCACTCCTCCACCTGAAAGGTTAGTTTTGGCAATATGTATATAATTTTGCAAGGAATTTAAATTGCAAAATTAGATGAAGGTTTTGCTACCAAAACCCAACTTATGACTTGTTTTGGAAGATTTTAGTGGATAGTTATATAAAAAAATATAGCAAGTTCCATTTGCCCTTCAAAATGTCCAAGAGATTTCAAAGGGCTCGGGGCATGGCCCTGAACCACTTTGAAGATTTCTTGAAATATTTCAAGTTTATTTTAAACTTATCATATAGTTCTATTGATCATCCAAGGTTAAGCTGAGGTTATCCCATTGCTCAAGGAAACTAGACGTTCTATTTATCCCAAAACTAGGACACTCTATTAATCAATTGATATTCTATTTAAGAGTTATGTGTGTGGGTGCCCCTAAGGCAGATTTAGGTAAGTAAGGGTTTTGATTCCCAAAGTTAAAATTGGGCTTGTAGTGTAAAGAAATATTACTCATCAATCATGTTATTTTATAAATCCGACCAAATGAGTTTAAATATCAAGCTTAGGTTGCTACCAAGCCCAGAATAATCACAATAGGTAAAATGCTAATTAACAGAATTTTGATTTAAATGACATGCATTCTTATTGTAAGATCACATTATCATCAATTATGGGCCTGAAATTAATGAAATATTATCTTTCTAACTCAAACCCATCACTTAAGAATCGTTTAATTTTGACTGACTTCCAAGTCATGACAAGTAAGACAATTAAAATTTTGTTCTTGTTATAGCAACGGTGGTAAGTGAGTTTCTACCTTTTAATCTCGTTGTATTTCAATCATCCAAAAATATTTGTTAGGATCAAAATTACCCATCTTCCCATTAATTAATCCTAAATCTAGTTTAAGGCACCAAAGTCTAAAGCTACCCTTCTACCTTTTGGGCTCTTCAGTTCATATCTCATTAATCAAAACTCAAATTATTTGAAATATCTGAGGAAGAAGTGTGGGTTTTCAAAATTTAATTTAACTTCAACCATTACTTAAATTTTGGAAATTAAAATTTTCAAAGTTGATTTTACTTAACTATTAAAAAATAATGTTTTTATTCAAGAGAAAATTACTAGAGGTCCCTTTAAGTCACAGAAACACTTAGACAAAATTTAATGATTTTTTAAATTAAATCATTAATTAAATTTTTTAATTATTATTGATTTTTATGATTTAATTTGAATGGAAAAGAAGTTTTATGTACAAAAAATATTTTTATATTTTTATTAAATCTCTCTGAGCCTGAGGAAATCAAAGAAAATAATAAAAATTCATTTTAAGCTTTTAAAAATTTATTTTTAACTTAGAAATATTAGGAAAAATATCCTAATGAGTCCCAAGTGAAAGAATTAAGCACATTTTAAAATATTTTGTTATTTTTTGGATTTTTAATTATTTATAATTTTTTTTAATTCAAAACAAAGCTAAAAAATCAAGTATATGTATCGTTATCAAGTAATACAGGACTTTCTGTTTAAGCCCCAAATATCGATCACACGAGGAAGGTTTAAATGTTAAACGATAAATTAACTAAGAAATTCAAAACAATAAGATAAAATTACCTTCACTAATTTCAAATATTTGATGTACTATCAAAACTAAATTATTAACTACTAGCAAAATTGAAATGTAAAGTTTAAACTGTAACTACCAAACTATGTTTTTGTGATGAATTTATCTAATATGAAAAAGGATCTTTCCCACTACAATGAGTTTTTGGTAAAATGATATGAGATAAATGGTTTAAATATATATTGTGCTAAATAGGAGTAATTTTAATCTCTACTCTAATTCACTATTATAGATAATCATTGGCTAATCTCAGGTTTTGTCCCTAAATCTGTTGTTAGGCTTGAAGGATATTGGCTCTCACTATAGAGCTCCCACTTCCCTTCCCTTGAAGGCTAACACTCACTTTAGTTCTTAAACACTAAGACATAATTGGGGATTTTAGTCTGTCACCCTAAAATCTCCAATCATAAACTTAACAATATATATTTATCTATTTATTTGCACTTAATTCCATAAACAAAATTATCTTTCATGGAATCAAATGTGGTCCTCACTCTGTTGTAGAACTTATACTCCATTTCCCGGATTATATCATATGTTTCACAACATATTTGAACATTTGAATTGGCCCGATCAAAATGTAAATTAAGAACAGAGTTCAAAAGCCATCAAAATTAATTTTATATTTTAAAATTGGCACATCCAAATTATCTCTTCATTTCAACATATCTCAAATTAGGGAGAAAGATAAAGGAAACTACTTAAGACTTCATGAGAAAAATACAACAAAATAAAATTTTCATATACAAAAGAAAGTTCATAAAAAAATAATAAATGAACAACACTTATATGAAACTCTTTCTCAAAGCAAAGCCCTTGTAGACTCTCTTGGACTCACTTGATTCTCTCTTAGAAGATGTAAAGAAAAAGAAAAATCTCACTTCTCGCCCTCTCTAACAACTCTTAGAAAAGAATTCATACTTAAACTCACCACAAAACTCAAAACACTAAAGAAATAAATGACTAATGGACTCTAAGTGGCTAGAGGGAGGTGGAAGAATGATTTTTCTGATCAATTCTCTCTCTAAATAGAGCTTACTGTCAGTTTTCCAATAGGTGCATCCAAAAACTCTTTTAAAAGTGCCTAAATTTGTCAAATCTTCTAGAAATCGATCTTGCACCGACATTGACATCGTCGACGCCTATTCTGGCGCCATAGGCACCAGTGGCCTGTGAATTAATTCCTTGCTTTGAGTCAAACGGTGTTGTCGGCGCTGATCCTGGTGTCATTAGTGCTAAGGATATTTTATCATCCATTATGTAGGTCTGCAGCAATGGCATCAATCCTGGCGCCGTCATCGCTGAGTATTTCTTCAAAAACACCATTTTGACTCCAAAATCCATCCTTTTTGCTACCTTTTTACTTCAAGTTCTAAAAATCAACAACCTAAAATAAAACATGAAAAATAACTTCCTTTAAAGCACAATATAACAAAAAATGAGTATCAAATATAGGTCTCAATATGCATATATTTTTGGTGCATCAAAACCCTGAAACTTAAATGTTACTTGTCCTCAAGTAACTCCTTTACAACATAAAAATATGACTCACAGTAAAGAATTTAACTTCTAGATTTTCATATTTTAGTCCACAAAATACAATAGCATAAATTAAGAAAAATTTAAAATAGCTCCAGTTAATAATCAAGGTATAAGAATATCTGGAAGTCAAGTCTAAGATTTCTGATTCTCTATTCTTTTCAAGGAAAATTACAAATTGTCATATTAAAGCCACTTAGATTATCCATATGAAAAAGAACTTGATGAAAATTTATTGGTAAATATGTTAATACTTAAATATTAGTTTAGAGAATGTAGCCAAGCCTTCTTCTTTAAGTTGATTCAAGTGAAGCCAATTTTTTATTAGGCATCTCCTCATGCTTCTTCTCACATCTTTTTCTTTTCTTTTCTTTTCTTTTCTTTTTTTTTTCAAGATCATTTTAAATCCTTTTTCTTTTCTCTTCTCTTCTTTTTCTTATGTGAGGGTAACTATATTTGGATAGCCTTAAATGATTTTGAATTTCACTATCCTCTTCTTAAAGTTAAAAACTTTTCACATTCCTTCACTTTATAATTTTATATTAGCTTTAAATATTTCATTCTTTTCTTCATTACATGAACTCTAAGATTTTTAGTACTTCAAAAATACAAATTCCTTTAATTACAATAGAAAAAACATAGTCTTATTCCCTCAAACCAAATATCTTAAACTTTAAAATTAACCTTTATTATTGAAAGTTTTTACTGAAGTTTACTATATATTTAGAAACACAAATATTGTTATCTAAAGTTACCCTCAAATAACAAAGTTCATGTTAATTTTAAAATTTTTAGAATATATAGGTAATTGAGGTCAAATAAAATTAAGTTTCTTTCCTTATAAAGGAATTTTTCTTACCCCCCAAACTTATATTTTTTTAAAAGATTAAGCATGAAAAATTGAAAATACAAAGTGAAAGAAAACAGTTATTACATAAAGAAAAGACTTACATGTTGAAGTTTCTATTTTTGAAACTTAACTCTGAAATATTGCAGGTGCTAGTATGAAAAGCTTCAAGACTTAAAACATTAAATAACACATCATCATATATAAATAATATTTGCTGAGAAAGAGTTAACTAAAAATAAATACAATAAAGTACTAAAAACAAACAATAATACTAAAATAAATTTCAATTCAAAAACAACTCTACAGACTATAATTCACAACTCAACATTCAATACAAATCAAAGTATCACACTACAAACTGAACAATAACAACAAAAAAGTGCAACAAACTATAAACTAAATAAAAGATCAGAACTATGACTAAGAAGACATCTTCACTTATCATCTTCTTCATCTTCTTGATAGCATCATCATGCGTAGCATACTCAAACTATAAGGAAAAGTGAATTCCCTTAGCATCATAGTCAAACGTCTATCATGTCAAATCATCATTATGTGTATTTCTGGCCTCCATATTTTCCATTATGTTTTCCATCCTCAAGATATCTTCCTGTTGGATCATCAGTTTCTCCATAAGTCCCTGAAAATTGGGTACTAGAAGTAGAAGGAATATCCGTACTCCTACTTCCAGACCTCCATCCAACATGAGATTCATAAGTTTTAAAACTTGTAGGACCAATAGATTTTAGAGGTTCAAACCTCTCCTCATTCATTCCAAAATAAACTCCTGTCTGTTCACATTGTGTGAAGATCAAGGCAGGGTGTGCTAATCCACCATTAGTGTCACCCAAAGCAATAGAACGAGTGTTTCTATAAATAATAAAGCTTACATCTATCCTTCTCATCTGCTAGATACAGAAGTTCAAGATGGCTCTATTCTTTGTAACCTCGCTATGATGATTTGTTGTTATCATTCTAGCACATATAAAGTAGTGTCAGACCTTACATACTACATTTAACATAAAAAGAGGGAAGTTTACCTTAACACCATTTTTGACTTTTCAGGTCCCTCTTCCATCAGTAAGAAAAGAAATAACCTCATCTAAGGTCTCATTAGTAGCAGAAAATGATTTATACTGGCAACGCAAACATCTTTCAATTGATAAAGCTCATTAATTTTTCTTAGAGAAAACTCCACCTTTCTCCGACGAACAAAAACAAAGTCGTCAGAAGCTTCAGTAAAGTTGGCATAGAATTTCATCACTATACCAATAATTGCATCGGCAGTAAAATAATAGAAATTTTCCCACTACCAAGCATTGATTAATCGCTCAACTTCTCCCCCCAAATTTTTAAAATCACAATCCGAAATTACTTTTTTATGCTCAAGTAGACTATTGAATCGAGCACTAGCCCTAAAACTAACAAATTTCTTTTTCCTTTGTTGTTCTTAGTGCCATGAGAAATCTAGAGAAAATTTGAAAAAAATTGAATAAATTCAAAAATTTTCAAAAATCACAAAGTAAAATGCTTTATACTTAAATCTACTAAGTAAGAGTTCTTCACCAAAGGATTTTCTCAAAATCTCTCAAAAAATTCCAAAATTTTTGGATTTGGCAATGTGAGATAAATACTTGGTGAAAATCAAATTTTTTTAGTTCAAAGTGTATCTCTTATCTAGAGAAGATGAAATCCAAAGTTCCTTTGCCTTAAAATCACGCCAAACCCAAGCAAATGCGAGCCCTAGGAGCAAAAATTGGAGGTTGAAGGTAACTCAAAGGGTAGAATTGGCAGTTTACGGTGAAAATCAGGAATTTAAATAGGGTTAAATGGTGTTCTTGGGTCAAGGGCGCTGTCGGCACCCATGCCAGAGCCATCGGATATATATATATATATATATAGTAGGTAATTCTTAGGCGTGTCAGTCATTGATGAAGTCAAAAAATTAACCGAGGCAAATTTTGTTCGAGAAGAACAATACCCGACATGTTTGGCTAACATAGTGCCAATAAAGAAGAAAAGTGGTCAAATTTGGGTCTGTGTAAACGTCAGAGACCTAAACAGGTATTGACCTCACTTTTTGTTGAGGTCTAGTCTCCCTTCCTTAGGAGCCTAGGATCTAGCCATAGGACTTTCCTGTTGGTTATCCTATAAAACTAGTGATGGAGCTCCCACCACTAGAAAATTCAAATTCTTCTTTGTTCTTCTTGAAGTTCTACATGTTAGTTCTAACATCTAGCATTTATTAGGTGGACCCAATATGTGGGAGCTCAAAAGAGGTTCCCCATAGAACTATTTGACCTTAGGGTTAACCCTGGGTGATGTGGGTTGGTCTAGTACACACATACTTGCACTTCACACTTCCGCTTGCAACCTCAAACCCTAACCTACACATGTCTAGTTTGGTTTCCTTGCCTCATTTGAGACCCATGTGGGTGGTCCCCCAAACCCTTAGTCTTTGGCTAAGGTGGATACGACTAGCACATGGATACTCCAAAGTGTGGTTTCTCTGGTCTCATGGCACCATGAGGATAATTCTATGATCACCATTTGGGTCAAACCTCAACCTCACTCAATTACCTCATTTTAGCCTTTTAGCCCTAAACTTTCTCAAAATTACCAAATTGCCCATAGTACCCTAAAATTTCAAAATATACCCAAATCCATAAATTTAATTCAAAAATAATTTAAAACCATTACATACCATCCAAATTACTCATGGCACCCCAAAATTACCAAAGTGTCCAAAATACCCCCAAATTGTCAAAATTACAAAAATACCCTTGGCACCCCAAAATTTCCCACAACATCCAAAACCACTCCAAATGTCTCCAAAATTAATTTGGACCCTCCAATTGAACCCAATTTGGCCAATTTGACCATTCTGACCAAAACCCCCAAATTGCCTTTAAAGTCCCAATTTCCCCAAATTCACCTGAAATGTCCTTCAATTTGGACCCAATTTTCTTCAATATCAATCCTAAACTTAAATTCACCTTTCATATGACAAATTGTAACCAAATCCAAGATTAATTGGCCTATGATTTGAGCCCAATTTTGATCTAAGTTAAATACCCAATTTTGGCTACATGACTTAATCCCACCAAATTGAACCCCATAACCTACTAAATTTGCCACAATTTAAGTTGAAAACTCTTCATAACAATCCTAAACATCAAACTTGACCTTCAATTGACCTTAGTGAGGCCTCAATTTATTTTAATTTTGACCTTAGTCTAAAATCCCCAAATTTTCCCCAAATTGGCTATGTCTACAAATTTCACGTAAATGAGTGCCTTGGCCCGAAGATTGGTACCCAATTTATGTTGAAAACTCTTCATGATGTTTCTATTGACCATTTTAAACAATCAATTTAAACTTAGCCCAAGCCTAGCTTAATCTAGACCCAAGTCTAACCAAACATGCATAAATTGACCAAATGATCAAAATCCTCCAAATTCAACCGTCAAACCAACTCAAAATCACCCCAAATCTTTTCTAAACTATTCATTACAATCATCTACGCCAAATTTATCAATCAATTGGGGCAATTGACATTGCTAGCCTAACTTAAACCCAACATCTAGCCATTTTGACCCAAATTGAACCCTTTAACAAAATTTGACTTAACCATAACGCCACCTGATTTGACAACATAACTTGACACACTAAAAAACTTAAACTCGCAATGATGAGGAGCTTGGAACTAGCATGGTGGGTAGCGCGGCCACTTCAATGGCAACACCTATCTTCCCCAGCTAAACCATTCTTTCCTTAGAACTAAAATAACAAGCCTTAGGATTCGAGGTTGTTTCCTTATGCAACATAAATCTTCGCCTTATCTTTAGGTCTTTGTATAGCTCTACTGTGCAATAAAATTCCTAACTCTTCTTAGGATTTGAAGGTTCTCGTTCATCACAACCTTAATCCTCACATCTTCTAGGCTATTTGTGTGATCCTTTCACACGAATGTAAGCCCTAACTAATAAAATTGGCAAGATGAAACATTCAAATAATTTCTCTTCTAAATTGAAGCTAAACAATAGGATAGACTGGTAAGTCATCAAGGTTCTCCTCCAGATCTATGACATCCCCTAGCTCTTCATCCTTTGGATTCTACAATAAAATGTTCCAAATTCAAGCCATTCCCATTTCACACCACTTTGTCTGATTTCGTCGAAAAGTCCTATTCTTTTGACCTCTGTGAAGATAATATTTTTTGATTTTTATCGAGAGTTTTCTTCGGTGACTTCGGTTATCTAAGATATAAGTAACTATAGGGGCTTTCCCATATAAGAAGCTTGTCCGAACCCAACTTAAAATAAACCCTATTTAATTCTTCATATTATATTGGGCAAATTATCAACAAATAAAATGGTCTAACAGACCAAACGGATGTCATATATTTCTTAGTTTATTTGATAAAGCTTCATCCTCAAGTCTTGTGTTTAACCTTTGGGATATATATAGGGTTTGAGGTATAGTGTTCTTTTATTTAAACAATGAAAAATATGGGGTCAGCTTGATTTCTTATTTCTCTAAAACTTATATATATATATATATATATCAAAATTAAAATGTCCTTACGAAGCGCTTGACGGGATATCTATTCCGGTGACCGACAACTTCCAACGTGCAAGTCCTTCAACCAAAAATACTATTGAAAGCTTCTTGCAACTTGCTTGGGATGAGCTTCTTTTTCCATTTAAATCATGAAATGCTATTCACTTATAGGTTATGTGATCATGTCCCTCATGAACCAAATTACCTTTCTTCTATTGACATACCTTACCCATTTCATTCTTATGAAAGTATGGTGAACTCTTTGGACTTCAAATCGTCTATTCAACCACCTTTGAACAGGGAGGTTCAAGCGACAATTAAGGACTTTTTGAATCTTTGTGTGGGCTCGGACCCCTAATAGGTGTGTTGGTGGACTAGTTCTACCTGAGCATTGTGCATTGATAAGTTGGTCCCGTACTGTGTCCTAAACATTTCACATCTCCTTTTGGACTTTGGTTTACTATTTTGCAAGTTAAATCGAATTGCGTCATGCTGTGCGCACTTTAAAATTTTCTTGTAATTAAATGTTTCTACTTTTAAGCTACTTTTACTAAAACTTTTTTAAATCCCCAAAAACTAAATAAAGACATATCTAGTCTACAGATCGACCTCTGTTAATTGGTAGTGCTCGCACTAACATTATGAGGTACTGGCAAAATAGATAACCCCAAAGCTTTCTCTTTTTAAAGCTACTATAATGACATACCCAATGATCACTTTTTTTCGTAACCAGGCGACAAGCCGTGATGCCCAAAATGTCTCTTCCACCATGAAGTTTGGAGCTAGATTGGAAGATCTCAAGGTCGTTCTCGGGAAAGAACCATTTTTCATAATGAAAGTAGTTGCTCCAGAGGTTCAAGAGCTGTCTGCTGAGTTTAACTTGAACTGCCCTCAGGGTTTTCCTTCTTACAAGAAGGTCAAGACTACTGCCAAGGAAGTAGATTTGACTCCCACCAAGCCTACTGTTCCAGTTTATGCTAAGGGAAAAGAAGTTACGATCTTTGAAGATTGTCTAAAGGATTGGTCATCCTGCCATCAGTGTTTAAAATTGGATCAAGTTTGAGGACTATACAGTTAATTTGATCCCAAAAGAGAAACTGTAATAGAAGGGTTTGGAGGGCTACTAAAGTTCAGGCTCCTAAGGAGATACCGGTTGGGAAAAATCCTCACCGTGATGAGCCAGCATTGTCGAAGACCTATCCACTCTTGCAAGGAAGTAGATTCCACCCATTAATGGGTACCAATGGGTATGAGAGTATCCAAAAAATTACTGCTACTTTACCATCACTTCATGGGTATGGTGAGGAGAGAAAGAAGTCCACTCCAACGAGTTGGATTTCAAAAAAACTACTTTACCACCCGAGTCAGTTCATTTTTCAAAAGGCTAGCTGCCAATTAAGGTTATTCAGTTAGTGAACTACTTAAACGAGTTGGACAAGCAGTATCCCTCGCATGAAGAAAGAAATTCTAAAGGACGTCATATCTGCTAAATGATCTCAAAAGTCAAATATAAACTCGTTCCCTTGCATTCTCGTCTGGTTGTATTTAGGGAGCAGAGTTGATACCGTTATTGTCACTACCGATTCTACCATTATTAGACCTGCAAGTCGTTAACCAGTTAAGTCATGACTGGGTCTTAGAATCTACCAATCACCCGTTTTAAAGATATTCTTAAATTCTCAGAGGAAAAGATGAAGAAATTACCTGATATTGTAGTCAACCTGCACCATGGGGATCATACTTCTCTTCGACATAGCAATGTTTCTGCTGAGATATTTCAACTCAAGACATCACCATCAAAGAAAAAGGTGTGGGTACCCAGTGTGGGTATCTAAGGTCGCTGTATCGATATGGTTCAGTAAGCATGCAGGGCAAGAGCATGGAATGAAGCCAGGGTCCAAAGTATCTGACATTGTCGCAGCAATTGCAAGTGAGATGGAGGAACAAGACAAGGAGGTCTAGCAGGGTCCTCCAGATCTTAAGGTAATTCAAGAATCAATAATTGAAGGAAAAGTAGAAAAGCTCAGAGCCGAGATTTCTGAGTTGGCTCGAGAATATGGTGTAATAATTAATGAGGATGATGAGAACAAGGATGAAGATTTTGACTATAATGATTACTTCAAAGATGATTTCATGGATGTCCATGTTATTAAGACCAGAGCCACTACATCTGTGCGCGAGGCTCAACCGCTCATTGAAGAGAACGCTGTAGATTGTAGTAGATGAGCTATGTAAGGCTAGCCTCCTAAGGGATGAGCAAGTCAACCAACTGGAGAAAAAAGATAGAAGAGTTGGCCGCAACCATGACTGCTATGGCCACAATTCAAGGACAATCTCAACCCCTACAGTTAGCCTCTCCATAGGTCAATCAATAAGAAATTATACATATTACAGATGAAAGAAGATAAGTTTCCTCAGCAAACAGGGATGAGTGACCAGAGGAAAATATGTTGAGATTTTCATACCTATTTTATACTATTTTTAACGATATTGCATTTTAGAGAAAGGTATTTTTAGAGAAAGGTATTTTTGATGTTTTGTTGCAGGAATGATGAAATAGGGTCATTGGAGCAAACGAATTAGCGTCATTGAAGAAATAAGATCCAAAAAGGAGCGAATTTGGAGCGAAAAGTACCAAAATGTGGAGAGTTGAACTAGGCCGCCGACGGTGCCCTCAACCCCGCCGCCGACGAGTTTTTCCTAAGGGTATAGGACAAAATTCTCAGAAGTCCGCCGACGGCGCCCTCGAGGCCGCCAATGGCGCGCTACATGGGTATATGCCTACTCTCGCTTTGGATAAAGCCAAATTTTGAAAGAATGCTTAGGCAACTCTTAGGAAAGCTCATCCACAACTTTAAAAGACTATTTTGGCCAGAAATTGGAGAGCCTGAAGAAGGAGGGTAAGAATCTAGGGAGTAAAGGAAGTGCTAGAGAGAGTTCCTAGAGATTAGAAAGGTTCCAATATTGTGAAGAATTCTTCGAGAAATTGTAAGTGGAGGGAAAGTGAGAGATTTCTTCCTCTTTGCTGCTTCAAAGAGGAATTCTGTGTGCTGTAAAGAAAGGAAGAGATTCAGAGGAACTTCGAGGAGGGTTCTTGGGGAGAAACTAGAGATAAGTTATTTACTAGTTATAGTTTATATAACTTTAATTTTATATCTGAATTCCGAGTTCTTTTTGTGTTTTCCCCATGAGATCTGAGTAGTTTTCTCTATCTTTCTCCTTATCTTGAGATTTGTGAAATGATGATTTGAATTGATGAAGCCATGAAAATGTTTAAGAAATTGTGATGACCTTTTCAATTTGATCTTAATTTACTGTCAATCTGGCCAATTAATTTGTTAAAATATGTGGAGTCTTAAAACTAAAGTGAGGATTACATCAAAAATTCAGGGAGGTCAAAGCCCTTTGAATTCGGGTGCAAATAAATAAGGAAATAATATTATCGGGCGTAGAATTGGAGATTTTAGAGTGATAGAATAAAATCCCTAATTTGGTCCTATCGTTTGGGTGCTGAAGTGTAGATGTTAGCCCTCAGGTGAGGGGAACGTAGGAGCTCCAAAGTGAGAGCCGGTATCCTCCCAGCCTAGGGACAGATTCAGAAACAAGCGTAGGATTAGTCAATGTTCTTTATGCCTGGACCAAAGGGTAAAGAATAGGTATGCTCCTATTTGGCACAATATAAATTGAACTAATTCACGTTATCCATTCACTATAATTTCTTGACAAAGAGAAGAATACTTTCTTATATATTGAATATCACAATTAGACCCTCCTTAGTATCATTAGTTACTTAATATTTTTTAAATTTACCTATTTATTTTTCAATTGCCTATTAGTGGCAGATAAGCAAATTGAACTTCGTTCTTGTGATTAAAGTATTGCCTTTCTAAAATCTTAGTTCGCAGTTCTAAACCACTCCCTGTGGGACCGATATCTAGGACTCCATTAGAGCCCTATATTACTTGAGTGATACATATATTTGCGTTGATAAGTGTGACTTTACAATTATTGAATATTTATTACGTCCATATTTATCTTGTATTTTTAAGCATATATAAAGTCGCGGTCAAGTTTTTGGCGGCGTTGCCGGGGAGTGAGTGATTGAGTGAGTGAGTCAAATCACGATTAGAGTAGCGGACAAATTAAGATTATTAGAAAATTTTTTGCTTGAATTGTAACTTATTTTTATATTTATAATTATATTACTGAGTACTGATTTCAAATTGTATGCGTAAATTTGGACCTGAAAATCTTATACCCGATGATTCTGAATTAGAACGCACTGTTAGAAGGATTAGAAGATTAAGAAGAGAACCTAGAAATTCTTATCTAATCTTGTGCTTGCAACATTTACCTAATTTGTCCGTTATCTTGTACTTGCAACATTTACCTAATCTTGTGGCGCATATGCAACATTTATCTAGTAATGCACTTGCAACATTTACCTAATTTGTCCGTTATCTTGTACTTGCAACATTTACCTAATCTTGTGGCGCATATGCAACATTTATCTAATCTTGTGCTTGCAACATTTACCTAATTTGTCCGTTATCTTGTACTTGCAACATTTATCTAGACCCCTAAGAGAAATGCACTTGCAACATTTACCTAATCTTGTGGCGCATATGCATTGATTATAGAAAATTAAACACTGCCACCATGAAAGATCGTTTTCCTCTACCATTTCTAGATGAAATAGTAGATAAACTTACTGAGCACAAATATTTTTGCTTTTTAGATGGATAT
>NW_018222805.1:0-461 GCF_001263595.1 Phalaenopsis equestris
CTACAACTTTAAAAGAACATTTTGGTCGAAAATTAGAGGACTCTCTCTCAGCAATTTTAGGGAAGTTTCAGCATTTTAGAGAGGTTCAAAGTAGTGTAGAGAATTTAATTTAGGGTTAGGTTGTGAGGAATTCTTTGAGAGATTGTAAAAGTGGAGGGAAAGTGAGAGATTTCTTCCTCCTTGCCGCTTCGAAGAAGAATTCTGTGTGCTGTAAAGAAAGGAAGAGATTCGGAGGAACTTTGAGGAGTTTGCTTGGGGAATAATTAGAGATAAGTGTTATTTACTTGTTGTAGTTTGTATGACTTTGCTTTTATATATAAATTCCAAATTTATTTGTATCTTTCACATGAGTTTTGAGTAGATTTCTGTCTTTCTCCTTGTCATGAGATTTGTGAAATGGTGATTTGAATTGGTGGAGCCTTGAAAATGTTAAAGAAGTTGTGATGATCTTTTCACTTCGA
>NW_018222806.1:0-2115 GCF_001263595.1 Phalaenopsis equestris
AAACCCCAACACCAAAAACAACAGGACCAGCAACAAGAACAACAACAACACAAACAACAACAACAACAACAACAACAGCTGCAGCAACAGCAACTGCAGCAACAGCAACTGCAGCAACAACAACTGCAGCATCATCAGCAACAACAACAACTTCAATAACAGCTGCAGCAACAACAACAACAACAACAACAACAAAACAACAACAACAACAACAAAATCAACAAAAACAACCATAACAAGAATGACAACAATGAGAACGATAACGACAACAACAACAACAACAATAACAAAAACAACAACAGTAACAACCGAAGCAGCAGCAACAACAGTAGCAATAATAATAATAACAACTGCAGCAATAACAACAACAACAATAAGAACTACAATAACGACAACTTCAACAACAACAGTAGGGACAAAAAACAACAACAAATCCAACAAAAACAACAACCACAACAACAATGACAACAACGAGAATGATAACGACAACAACAACATCAACAAAAACAACAACAACGACAACAATAACAATGATGTCAACAAAAACACAACGACAACAACAACGATAACAACAACGACAACAACAACGACGACAGAACGACAACGATGACAACAACAATAAGAACAACAAAGACAACAACAACAACGATAACAACGAAAACGGTGACAACACAACGACAACAACGAACACAACAACAACAACGACAACAACGACAACAACTACAACAACTACAGCATCAACAATAACCCCACAACAAGAACAACGACAACCACAATGACGACGACAACAACAACGACAATAACAACAACAACAATAGCAACAACGACGACAACAAAACAACAACAGTGACAACAACAATAGCAAATGACAACTACAATAGCAACAACAACAACAACAACAATAACAACAACATAAACAACAACAATAGTAACAACAAAACAACAACAACAACAACAACAACAACAGTAACAACAACAACAACTATAGCAACAACAATAGCAGCAACAACAACAACAACAACAACAATAACAACAACAACAAGAACGATAACGATAACAACGCCAACAACAACAACAACAACAACAACAATAACTACAACTACAACAGCACCAACAACAACAACAATAGTGACAACAACAATAGCTGCAACAACAACTCCATCACCACCACCAACAAGAACATGCCTAGCTGAAGACGCAAGAATAGAGAACAACAAAAGCAACAACAACGACAACAAAAGCAACAACGACGACAACAACAACAACAACAACAACAACAACAATAACACCAGAAGCACCACCACCAACAGAAACAATAACAACAATAACTACAATAGTAGCAACACCAACAGAAGCAACCGTAACAACATCAGCAACAACAACACCATCAACACCAACAACAACTATGACAACAAACACAACAACAACAACAACAACGACAACAACAACAACAACAGCTGTACCAACAACAGCAACAACTAAAGTAGCAACAATAACAACAACAATAACAACAACAATGAGAACGATAACGATAACAACGCCAACAACAACAACAACAACAACAACAATAACTACAACAACAACAACACCAACATCAAAGATAACCACAACAACATCAACAACGACAATTACAACAACAACAATTACAACAACAACAACAACAACAACAACAACAACAATAATAGCAACAACAACAATAGCAACAACGGCGACAACAAAACAACAACAACGACAACAACAACAACAACAACATTAACAACAACAACAACAACAACAACAACAACAACAACAACAACAACAACAACAACAACAACAACAACAACAACAACAACAACAACAACAACAACAACAACAACAACAACAACAACAACAATAGCATCAATAACAACAACAACAACTACAATAATAATAATGACAACAACAACAACTACAATAATAATAATGACAACAACAACAACATCAACAGCACCACCAACAACAACATGAACAGCACTAACAACAACAACACCACGAACAACAACAATAACAATAACAACTGCAGCAACAACAAGAGCAGCAGTAACAACAACAACAATAACAGCAGCAACAACAATAATAACAACAACAACAATAACA
>NW_018222807.1:0-434 GCF_001263595.1 Phalaenopsis equestris
ATGTAGTCACAAAGATAAAAACTTATCTCAAATTTTATCTACCAAATGTCTTGAAGTTCCTTTGAATTTTCTTCATTCACTCACAATACAAACTAAAACTCAAAATAAAATAAAAGGTGGTCTGCGGCGGCGGCCGGGGATTGATGGTTGTTGAACGTGGATTTGCCTCTTCCTTTGATGATCCAAGTCTTCTTTAATAAAAATCCAAGTGGTGTCTTGGTGTCTCTTCAAAATGTGTCTCCATTCAATGAATCTTCTAGAAGTTGCCTCCTTTCAAAAGCCAATTGGATGAATTTTCGTGTCCATGAACTATTCCCACGTTTTTACCATTGGTTGCTTCAAACACCTCTTCAAAAATTCATCTAAATTCAATGAATCGTCAAATAACTACTTCTAGCCCTTAAGCACAGGGTACCAGGTGTTTAGGCACGGCT
>NW_018222808.1:0-785 GCF_001263595.1 Phalaenopsis equestris
AAATAAAAGTACAAATACTTATCTCAAACTCTTCCACAATAATCCTCTGAAATTTCCTACTAAATTTAACTCTAGAAGACTGTAAAAACACTCACAATCACAAAACTCTCACTATGATGGCCGCCCAACCCTAATGGTGGTCTAACTTACCCAAAAATAATTTTTCTCTCTTTTTTCCTCCCCCTTGTACGTGTGGAAATGCTTCTATATATAGAGCTATGAAAATAACTGAAAGTCACTTAAGGCATCTTTTTGAAATTCGTCAAAATTTAATGTATCTTGATTGTTGGCACTAAAAAGTTGAGGAGTTGCCCGTTGGAAACTGTCGGCCACCGAAATCGAAATCTCGTCGCCTGCTTCGGAAAGATGCTTTAATTTACATATATATACATATTTTAGAAAATTATGAAATCAAAATGACCCCATATTTTTCATAGTTTAAATGAAAGAGCACTATACCTCAAACCCTGTATCTATCCCGAAAAAAAATACAAAACTTGAGGATGAGACTCGATCAAATAAACTAATAAATATATGACATCTGTTTGATCTACGAAACCATTTTTATTTGCCGACAAGTTCCCCTATTTAATACGAAGAATTAAATAGGTTTATATTAAGCTGGGTTCGGAAAAACTTCCTATAAGGGCAAGCCCCTATAGTTAATTACATCTTAGATAACCAAAGTCATCTAAGAAAAATCTCGATAAAAATTATGAAATGTTATCTTCAGAGGTCAAAGGATAAGAATTTTCAACGAAATCAGACATAGAGGTGTGAAAGAG
>NW_018222809.1:0-1096 GCF_001263595.1 Phalaenopsis equestris
GATTCAACCTCTTCTCGCCCCTGGATTGTTGGCTCGGGTGCTCTGATCATATGATCGGGGATATCTTTTTATTAATGGATTACCGACCGTGTAATCCGACCCTCACTGTTCGGATTGCTGATGGATCAGTCTCCAAAGTTGCTGGTCTTGGTTTTGTCCGCATCTCTCCAGATTTATTCCTCACTTTTGTGCTTCATGTTCCTACTTTGGATTGTAATCTGATCTCTATTAGTAAGCTTACTCATGATTGTCATTGTGTTGCTAAATTTTTTCCATATGTTTGTGAATTTCAGGATTTGAAGTCGGGAAGAATAATTGGCAGTACTGAGTTGCGCAATGGTCTCTATATTCTCAACAAACCCTCTATCAGTCTAGTCTCACCCACCGGTTGTATTCTAGTATCAAGTCTGTTTTGATCAAATGCGCTTAATACATCTGTATTTCGTTCCAGCGTTAATAATGATAGTGAAATCATGTTACTTCATTACCTTGGGAAACTATTTTCTCATTTATTTATTAATAAAAGTCCTACCTCTTTTAATTGCATATTTTGTCAATTTGCCAAACACACTCGTACTTCGTTTCTTCGTTTATCATACAGACTCACTCGTCCATTTTCTCTGATCCATAGTGACATCTGAGGTTCTCGTGAAAAAAATATTTTTGGGGCCCAATGGTTCGTGTCCTTTATTGATGATCACACACATGTGATATAGATTTATCTTATGTGTGAAAAATCCGAGGTAGGACCAATATTTCGTGCATTCTATCAAATGATACTCAATTTGACACAAAAATCCAGGCTCTCAAAACAGATAATGCACGAGATTTTTTCAACACCTCCCTAGGAACTTTTCTTACTCAACATGGCATCCTTCACCTTGGCACATGTGTTGATACTCCCCAACAAAATAGGGTTGTGATGCGGAAAAATCGTCACTTGTTGGAGGTAGCCCGCTGGCTCATGTTTACCACATCGGTCCCTAAATGTTATTGGGGCGAGGCAATATTGACCGCTGCTTACCTCATAAATCGGATGCCCTTCTATAGTCCAATTGATTTCCTCCTTCGCTCCTTTCCAAATACCTGTACACTC
>NW_018222810.1:0-342 GCF_001263595.1 Phalaenopsis equestris
ATGAATGCTGATTACTCTTTTTGGATTTACCCTTTTTGAGGGTCATTAAAAATTATTAGTATTCATCCCTTCAATTAATGAATATGCTTCATAGAATAGTTTTGACATTAATGATCCACCAACAACAGCGTCAATTATCAATTTAAGAGATCCAACCAATCCATTATAAAAATTTTGAATTATTAACCAATCTGGAAACGCAAGGTGTGGACACATCTTAAGGAGATCTTTAAATCTTTCTCAGTATTCATAAATTGATTCCCCTTAAAATTGATAAAAAGATGTAATATCATTTTTAAGCTTAGCCGTTTTTGAAGGTGGGAAATATTTAGATAAAATTTT
>NW_018222811.1:0-5983 GCF_001263595.1 Phalaenopsis equestris
GATGACCGACAGCTTCTTACAGGGAAACCCCACACCAAAAATAGTGCCGACAGTGTTCAACAAACAATAAATTTTTACAATTGGACAACCTTTAAAAGCACCAAAGTCAACAATTTCATCAAACGACACAAGATATACTAGAGATATTCTAGAATTTACTATCCCAGGGTAAATGGATTAGTCGAAGCCTTCAATAAGACATTGATATAGATTTTAAAGAAGACACTAGACGAAAGTTAAAAAGATTGACACAATAAATTATTATAAGCTTTATCGGCCTACCGAACAAAGTTCAAAACTCCCACTCAGTGCACACCCTACATGTACGCGTTCGAGGCCATACTACCGTTAGAGGTTCAGATGTCGTATCTTAGAATCGCTGTCACCAATCAACTGATAACAGAAGAAAGTTCAAAACATAGTCTTGAAGAATTGGAGAGTCTTAAAGTAAAATGACTAGAAGTACAACAACATTTGGAACTTTACCAAGCAAAGATGGTGCAAGCACATGACAAATTGGTCTGCCAAAAGACATTCAAAGCTGGTGACCTATTCCTCATGCTCAAAAGACCCATTCTTGCACGTCGAAAGATAGGTGAAAAATTCGAGCCAAAATACATACATGAATAAATAATTTTCTCATCAATATAAACAAAAGTTCTCAATAATAAACACTTTATTTTGTTCTTGTTCCCGCTAAGTTTTAGCTCACTGATACTTTTCCTGTCCTCTGTAGAGAAATGTCAGGCAAGAGACAGATCTTTGCCTTTAAAGGTGGTTGGAACCTCGCACTCAACAAGGAAAGGGTGTCGCAGGGCGGCACCATAAGCTTTGACGTGGACTTCTGTCAAGTCGACATGGACTATGAGGGTCCTCTAATGAACGTGGTTAGCCGTCAGGAAAAAGAAGGGCTACCGTCACTGCTAAGGTTCAGTACCAAAGACAGTTTCGCACTGAAGGGGAAAAATGTGATGGTACAATAAGAGCCTATGGAGGGGACTATTCGCGTGACGTCCATGATAGCTGTAGCTGCCAATGATCAAAGACTACCAGATGCACCACTATGGAGAACTCAATGCAGAAACGCCAACTGCTGAAAGCATGGGGCTTTCTTATGCAAAGAAAGAAGATGCTAGAAGGAGGCAAAAAATTTGCTCACTCCTATTCCTGAGGGGAATATCTATGATCCAGGCATAAGAGAGACCTCTTCGAGTTTGCCTGTCATAGATGATGAGACTGAATTTGTTACAGAGCTAGAGATACCTCCAGTTTCAGATGTTCTTTGTATGTGTGCCTGACATGAAATACTGAGATACCTGCATAAGAGCATTTATGTAGTGCCCATACTGTAATGTCCTTCACCTGGAGCGCTACAGTACTTTGGAGGAGTACGCGTCCACTGAGGATGAATTTCAGGCCGTTGATTATCCAATGGGGGAACCATATGTACCATTGGGTGCAGAGCCAATATCCCGTTGGATACAGAGTCATATGCTCCACTACAGACAGAGACAACATCAACTTGGATTCCTACTGATACTAAAATGAGGGAGTATCCTGATAGCCACCAATCATCAGCACGATAGAATACTATAAAATAAGTAAAGTAAACAAAAGAGACTTTGAATTCTATGAAGAAGTTCAACAAAGGTTCATTAATATACTAGAAGGCTAGGAGCTATATACTAGGATCTTCTCCTAAAGTGATGAGAGAAGTATTCTCGAACGCATTTTTGATTTAAGAGACAGGTAGGATCTTCCCCTAAAGTGATGAGAGAAGTATTCTTGAATGCATTTTTGATTTAAGAGACAGGGGTCAAGCAAGCATGCTGATGGAAAGAAGCTAATCCGTGCAACGAAAATGGATGCGTGGAAAGGGCAGGATCACCATATAATGTGGCTGCTGTTACAACTTCACTAAAGATAGACAAGAAAATCCTTTTGGGATTCTATGAAATGATCAGATGGATCAGTTACCCCCAATGATAAAATGAATGATTAAGAGAATGGTTCGATGGAGCATACTCCCAGCTGACTGCATTCTTAATAGCTATATTATCAACATATATAATGAAGGCCACTGCCTACCATTGCACATTGACCATGATGACTTTGTGAGACCATTCTGCATGGTCTCTTTTATGAACAAGAGCAACATTCTATTTGAAAAATTGATAGATGTCGTCGGCCCCTGTGAATGCAAAGGTTCCGTAGAGACTCCATTACTAGTGGGCTCAGTGCTAGTTTTTAAAAGAAAATGGAGTAGAGCATACATTGCCAAAAACTACATTCCAGGGGTACGACACCGTATGGTGTCTCTGACTTTTTGAAGATTTGATGAAAAAAAAATGCCATACGGATTTCGAGAAGACCCGGAGTTACTGCCTTATGAGTTATGAGAGGGTGGCACCTCTAAGCACATGCAAAAAGCACTCTTGCCCTAGAGCATGGCTTAGTAGGTCAGCTCGATCAAGAGCTTGCCCCTCGGCTCAATCAAGAGCTTGCCCCACCAGAGATAGACCCGGAGTTCCTTTTTACTCTTTAAAAAAATCAATCAACAAAACTTTTTAAAATTTGAAAACATATTTTGATAATTAAATATAATAAAAACAACAAGAAAAGAAAATAAGTCTGTCAAGTTGATTCTCACGATTTCGAGGTCTCTTGCACTTTGCTCGCACAGCACGACTATCATTGTCCGCACTAATTCTGTTCATATCCTTGCGGAGCTTCACATTCTACATAAAATCTCAAAAAGTTTTACACATCTTCCTCACCAATGTTGACCTTTATACATGACAAACAATTATGAATTCAACACCACAAAGTTTCTGCACTACATTCCTGCCCTCGGAGCCAATAACGACACACTATTTTCCTTTTCACAACCTTTCAAGATTAGTGTAAGGCCCCCTCCATGAAATCCAATTCTCTACCTACTTCTTTGAGATTGGTGTAAGGCCCCCTCCACGGCTTCCAATTCTCTACCTACATCTTTGAGATAGAAGTAAGACTGCCTTTTGTGGAGCACCGCATTATATTCTCAACATTTTGAGGTTGGTGAAAGGCCCCCTCCATGGCTTCCAATTCTCTACCTACATCTCCCCTTAATGAAACATCACATCCTATTCTCAACCTTTCGAGATTGGTATAAGACCCCCTTGAATGGGACCACGGCATCCAATTCTCTACACACATTTTTGAGATAGTAGTAAGGCTCCTCTGAATGGAACATTGCATCCTATTATCAACCTTTTAAGATTGGTGTAAGGCCCCCTTCCATGGCTTCCGATTTTGTACCTACATCTTCGAGATAAGAGTAAGGCTTCCCTTTATGGAACATCGCATCTCTTTCTTAACCTTTTGAGATTTGTTTAAGGCCCATTCCATGGCTTCAGATTCTCTACCTACATCTTCGAGGTCGGTGTAAGGCCTCCTCCATGGCTTCCAATTTTCTACATACATCTGCATCTTTGAAGTTGCTATAAGGCCCCCTCCATGTCTTCCAATACTTTACCTACATCTTTAATATTTGTTTAAAACCCCCTCCACGACATCCAACTCTCTACTCAAACCTTTTGAGATTGAAATAAGACCGCCAACATGGCATCCTACTCTCAATCTTTGAGGTCATCACCCGAATGCTGATTTTTCAGCCTCTATAAACACCTATAACGTGATAGCTCAACACCCACTCTCCAATCCCCAGAGAGAGTTCTTAATCCTTGATGTTGATATGGTATTCACTTAGTAATTCCCCAGCAAAAAAAGTAGCACAATTAATTCTACACCTTTTTCTAGGTCTGTTGGTATGAGAATCAGAATTTAAGTGCTAATCTCTAGATGGGACTTTGAATTTAGGTTCCAATGCCAGAATGAGAACTGCAAGCCTTACTCCATTTGAGGGGGTCTCACACCGATCTTGAAAGGATGAGAATAGGATTCCTCATTCCATTTAAGGGGATCTCACACCTATCTCAAGAGATGAGAATTAGAATTTAGGTACCGATCCTATGATGGGAATTGGAATTTAGGTACCAACCCAGAAAGGAGAATCAGATGCCTTACTTCATTTAAGGGGGTCTCACATCAATCTCAAAAGAATGAGAATAGGATGCCTTATTCCATTAAAGGGGGTCTCACACCTATCTCAAGAGATAGAAAACAAAATTTAGGTGTTGATACTGCGACCATTGTGAGTGCGAAAAATTCGTGGAAACTTACGTAGAGTGTGAAACTTATGAGAAGTATCTGAAGACTTGTGAAATTAGTGTGAAAAACATGGAATTTGTGTCGTAAAGATTGTAGAGTTTTGAGTAGAACCATTTACCATTTTTATCATTACAGTCGTTTGTAAGATTATGAATTTTAATTTAATTTTATTTTCCTTTAATTTTGAATTTATTTTTCTTTCATTATTAGATTCTTTTTGTATTGTTCTTTGTTTTATATAATTGGAGACCAACACGTGGCCATGCTACTTTTGATTAATCACACAAAAGAGACAAGTTAACAACATATGCTGAAATATGAAATAAACTTTGTTAAATTGCTCCAAACATGCAATACAACTCATCATATGTTAAAATTATCCAAAACAATTTGTTGAATACATTAGTGAAAGTTGTGGTATCATATATCATACCTCTCTGCTCTTATGTATTGCAAAAAGTAACATGCATCTGTCCCCTGTGGTAAGCTTGTGGTCAAGCTAGCCTTCTAAGCCATGATTTGAGACAAAATTTCTTTTATGTACGCTTAGAGGTACAAAAATGTCACAGCTCTTATGGGCATAATTCTTCCAATTCTGGATCTATTTTAAATCCATATGGTATCTTGCTGTCATCCATTCTTTGCAATGTAATTGAAGCTCTGCGGCGCGACATGCAAAAAATGCAGTGTTTCACCAGGTACGCTACATTTCCTTTAGAATCAGCAGTGAACCAACCGATAGTTGAATTACAACTAAACCTCTAGACTCTCTACGTCCAGCAATATTTAACTCTTTTCTAAATAGAATGTTGCTCTTGCTCATGAAAAAAATTGTACAAAACAGTTTGACAAAATCATGGTGATTAATGTGGGGAGGAATGTAGTACTCTTATTCATAGATGTTGATGATGCAACTATTTGGGGTGTAATCTGCTGGCAATATACTCTATCTTACCATTCTCCTAACCATGCAATTTATCATGAAAGGCAGAGGATCCACCTCATCTTATCTCAAAACGCCTAAGGGGTTCCCTTGCATGTCCTTGACAAAGTTGTAATAGCAGCCACACTAGAAGGTGATCCTACCTTTTCCGCGCATCCATTTTTGTGGTTCTGAATATGTCTTATTCATCAATAAACTAGCTCATCCTTTGTCCCTTATAAAAAATGCAATCTATAATCTTTCTTTCATCACTTTCCAATAATACTCCAGTGTGTAGTTCCAATCCTTCAAGGATATCAACAAATTTTCCTCAAATTATATCATAATAATCAAAATATTTCTTTCAAGCCCTACTCATCCTTTCTAACTCTGAGGTAGGAATCCTCTGTGAATCTCTTGGTCTCTCCTCTACCTCATCCTCTGGAGGAATCCATGACGATGGGTACTCTACAAACTATGGTATCTATGGCTTGATCTCTGCGTGGTCTACACTTTGGAACCTCATGATGGTGGTTGTGTATCTTCAATTAGCCCATACCTCTCCATGTGGAGGATGTTACACTCTGTTATTTTTTGAAGGCTCCTGTTGACGGTGTTCTCCTTGAGATTTTTGCATTACTCATGGGGCATCCCACAAAAAGCTCGTACGGGATACTTGAAGATGTAGGCTCTATAAATGTTTTGGCACGTCCTTTGTAATCGACAGACTAGTGGAAGTCTTTTTAATCTTTTGATTGTAGACCTCTTTTACACGAATTGAAGCAAGCATCACATCTGCTTCCGTGGCATGTCTTTTTTTCAGTTGCTCTAAGGCTCTCTGCTAGCGAC
>NW_018222811.1:6378-8866 GCF_001263595.1 Phalaenopsis equestris
TACAGGTGCAAGCATTTAATTTAATTTAATTTAGAAAAATTCAAAATTAAAGGGAGATTTAAGAGTGAAAATTTATATTTTATTTTAGTAAAATTAATTTTATTACAAAATTTTGGACCCAATAAAAATGTTAGGCAAATAGTCATCCTCAGAACAAGTATCATTTTCAAAATTCATTTCGGAGAGCATTAAGTTGTATAATATTTCTTCAAATATCGCGCATTGACCGATAGCATGAGCCTTTCACCCTAAAAATCCACTAACTTGTAAGATCCTCGTGAATAGATCTTCTACACGACAAATGGTCCCACCCAAGTTGGTTCAAATTTTCCATCTATCCTGCGGCGTTCAAGGATCGGGCCTCAAGGATAGGTCCCTTGAGGATGAGTACGAGTTTACCAACAATGAACATTCTTGGGCGGACCAATTTATCGTGAGCTGGATCACCTTTTCTTGATATACTTTAAGATTCTCCTGCACTTCTAATAATTTTCCTTTGAGACTTTCTAATTCTGCAAGTCAGAGCTTAGTGTTATCTTCAACTATAATCTAGTGAGTGATGGCAACTCTGAGAGATGGTAGCTAAACATTAAAAAGGAGTACAACCTCAGACCCTTACATGAGTGCATACATTATACACTGAGTACAAGTTCTAAACGTTGTCTGGTAGGCTCAAAAAACTTGTCATAACTTTTTGTGCCATCCCTTATTATTTTCATCAATTATCTTCTTTAAAATTTTCACGAGCATCTTATTGAAAGCCTCTGCTAGGTCGGTCGCTCTGGGTAATAAATCGTAGAGTACATCCAATCTACCCCATGTCGTTTAATGAACCTATTGATTTTGATGCTCTAGAAGGCTTACCCATTGCTAGAAATAACTCTGTGTGGGATGCTGAAATGGTAGATGATTTGACTAATGAAAAGTTGAAAAACATGGTGTGTTGTAACCTCTCGTAACGGTACTACCTCTGCCCACTTAGAGAAATAATTTGTGGCTACGAGAATAAATATGTGTCCCTTTGAAAATGGAGGGTCTATCGAACCCACTACATTTGTGCCCCAACACTTGAATGGTCACAAAGCAACAGTTGGGGGTAGCACATTTGACTGTTAGTGCAAGGCAACTCCATGCACTAGACACAGGTGACACTTTCTGGTTGTATCCATGCAATCTATCAACATTGTTGGCTAATAATACTCGAGTCAATTAATTTTCTTCTTCATCTCCCTCTCTCTCTCACACACACAAACACACCCACTCACTCACTTTCACTCTTACATGCTCTTTGCTCTCTCTACCTCTCTATTCTCTATTTTCTCTACATCTGTTTATCTATATCTATCTCTTATCTCCTCTATGTCCTCACCCTTACTTTCCCTCATTTTCTCTATCGCCTCATCTATCTCGTTCTTTCTCTCCTTCCTCTATCTCACTCTTCCTTTCTCACTTTCTCTCTTATTAAGCTCTCTTTTCCTCTTTTTCACACACTATCACTTTATCTTTACTAATTTGGACACATTCTATCTCTTTGTTATCTCTATCTATTTCGCTCTCTTCCTCTACCCTTTAACTAGTTATCTTAACCCCACATTCAGTCTCTCTTTCTCCTTATCTCTCCCGATATCTTTATATTTCTCTCTGGCTCTCCCTTTTCTCTCTTGATCTTACCTCCCTCTATCACTCTCTCCCCCTAATTCTTCAACAATTTCTCCCTCACTTCACACACTCTTTTTCCCTCTTTTGGTTCTCTTGATCATGACCCTTTCTTTCCCTCACTCTCTCTCCCTCTCTTATACTCTCTCCCTCCCTTCCCAACTCACACTCTCTCTCCCTCACTCTCCTTCATTCTGTTTGACCCTTCATTCTGTTCATCCTCACTCTCCCATTTCTCTCTCTATCTCTTCTCTTTCTACTCAGCTCTCCTTTCCCCACTATCACTCTCTATCTCTCCCATTTTCTTTTTCTCTCTTTACCTCTCTTACTTTCTTTCTCTTTCAATCTCTTTCCTCTTCCATCTCTCACTCACTTTCTCTCTTTTCTGCCCTCCTTTCCTTCTTTCTAGTTTCGTTACTTTAGTCCTTTCTCTCCCTCTCCCCTCCATGTCTCATCACTCTATCTTTATCCTTCTCTCTCTCCCTTCCTATCTTCATCCCCCTTTCCCTCCTTCGCTCTCTTTACCTCTTTATCCCTCCCTCTCCCTATCTCTCTTATCTCTATTCTCTCTTGTCTTTGTTAATGTTTCTTTCTATTTCCCTGCCTCTCCCTCTCTCTTACTCTCTCTCTTGGTCTCTCTCTTCTCGCCATCATTCCTAGGTATCTCTCTATCTATCTTTTGTAGTCCCACCCTCTTTTACTCACACCCCTCTTTCTCTCTATCTTTTCATTCTTTGAATCTATTTGTTTTCTCCACTTTACTCACTCTCATTGTCTCTCTCTCCCCTATCCCTCTCTAACACTCTCTTTCTCTCTCTTTCTCTCTCTTTCT
>NW_018222812.1:0-728 GCF_001263595.1 Phalaenopsis equestris
CAAATTTAGTCCTTAATTGGGATAAATGTCAATTTTTTGTAGCAAAAGGAATTATGTTACGTCATCATATATCAGAAAATGGTATTGAAGTAGATCCTGCTAAAATTCAACTGATCCCTAATTTGCCTTATCCAACTAATGTAAGGGAAATTAGGACTTTTTAGGACATGATGGATTCTACAAGTGATATATTAAAGACTTTTCAAAGATTGCTAAGAATTTATGCCATTTACTGGAGAATGATGCAATTTTCAATTTTGATGTGGAATGCCTAAAAGTTTTTAATTTATTAAAAGAAAAATTAATCACTACACCAATTATAGTTTCACCAAACTGGAGAAAACCTTTTGAACTGATTTGTGATGCTAGGATTATGCTATAGGAGCTGTTTTAGGACAAAAGCCTGATAAAAAATTCAAATTAATTTACTATGCAAGTAAAACTCTTAATGAAACTCAAATCAATTATACAACAACTGAAAAAGAGTTATTAGCAATAGTATATGCTTTTCATAAATTTAAATCATATTTAATTGGAACTCATTGTGTAGTGCATACAGATCATTCTACTATTAAGTACTTAATGAAAAAGGATGCTAAATCTAGACTGATAAGATGGATTCTTCTTTTGCAAGAATTTGATTTGAAATAGTAGATCAAAAGGGGATTGAAAATCAAATTCTTGATCATTTGCCTAGGCTTGAGTTAGAAAAATCACTCTGTTTTGAA
>NW_018222813.1:0-673 GCF_001263595.1 Phalaenopsis equestris
AGTCAAGTAAGAAATAATCTCATCTAACTCCTCTTTAGTCGAACTATGACTTGCATAAAAACATAACATATCAGGTGGTAGATGATAAAAGAAGTTGACTACCTCTGGTGAAAAAGGTACCAACTTTGCTCAAACCATGACTCTTTCAGCCTCAAGGAGGTTTACATAGAACTCCCTAACAGCAGAAATAACTGCCACAGCAGAGAAACAACAGAATCGTTATCACTGTCAGTGAATGATCAAATCCTCTATGTCTCCACTTGGATTCCTAAAACCCCGCTCCTGAATCAATTTTCATGATTGTCATTCATCACTGTACCGATCCTGAGCCTTCAAACTAATAAATTTACTCTAATTGAAAGGGCTCTTTCCTTTACTCCTCTTCACTCTTGGTGTCTTTCTACAAATATTATAAATTCCAAAAATAACTTCAAAAATTAAGTCCAAATTACTAAACTAAACTTCCAAAGTATAAACTACACTTCCCATGCAACTTCCATAGATTTCTTTTTCCATTTTAACCATGAATAATGAATTTTCAAAATTCTCGAAATGTGTTCAAAATACATAGTGAAAATCCAAAATTTTTGCATGGAAGTAAAGCTCATACCTCAAGTAAGTTGGATCTAGCAAATTTAACTTGGTTCCACCAAGAAATCTTCACTTTAGATGT
>NW_018222814.1:0-919 GCF_001263595.1 Phalaenopsis equestris
TTCTCTGATTTTTCTAAAGTTAGATGAGGTTCCTACATAGATATCCATACTTTTCAAGTTATTTTACACGATTTCCTTAAAATAATCATGGAAATTAGCATACTGGTTATTAAATCCCAATAAAATTTCTGAAGGACTACCATGACCAGAGAAACTTTTAAAAAAAATTTCATGGGTCAAGTCATTTAAAACATCCTTAAATTTTCCAAATACTAAATCACTAAAATAATTAGTTTTGAAAAATATTAACATTTAAATGACTTGATTTCTGATCTCCACTTTGATTTATGATCCAAAGAACTCATCATAAAAGTTTCAAAATATTTTCAGTCCATTTAATAACTTAAATTGATTTTTAAAAATATATACCACTCTTAACACTTAAATGATTTTTTAAAAATCAAGATATAACTCAAAAAATTATGAAACTTAGTTTTTTTGAGTTCTCTGTGATCAGGGGTATTTTCTAAAAATAAAATGATATTTAAGATAAAAATTTGATTTTTAGCCTATTTTAAATATTTAAATAATTAAAAAAATTCATAAAAATCATAAGAATAATCAAACCCATGGAAAAGTTCTAAATTGTTTTCTAACCACCAAGGAACAATTAGAATATTTTTCTTGATTTTCTAAATAAAGATATTGAATTTCAAAGCTAAAAAATAATTTTTAAAAAAAGGCTAAAAATGAGTTTTCACTAAAACAATTCCAATAAATAAAGGAAAAATCAGAAAAATATAAAATTTACTCCTCTGAGTTCTCTGATCTTAGGGAGATTTTTCAAAAATACAAAACTTAATTTTCATCACCTGAAATATTTTATTTTTATTAAATTTTCCAGAACTTAAAATAATTCTGAATTCTAATAAATCATAGAGAAATCCAAAAATTATGAAATTTGATCCAAAGGCTTCTC
>NW_018222815.1:0-2158 GCF_001263595.1 Phalaenopsis equestris
TATATATATGTATATATATATATATGTATGTCTTCGCTCTGCTAGGGTTTCGCCTCACAGGGAACCCTAGCGTCTGCTACGTGTGAATATTGCGTCGATTTCCAATGCTTCATCTTTCGTCGTCGGCTTCGTCTGGTTGAAGAGCTCGCATTTGTCGAGTTGCGTTGTGCATCGTGCGTCGTCGTCATGTCTGGCAGAGCTTCGCGACCTCGCATTTGTCGGGTTGCGTTGTGTGTCGTCGTCGCGTATGCCAGAGCTCGCAACTTCCGCTCGATAGCTACTGTGACTGTTTCTGCTCGACAGCTCCTTCCGCAATTTTGTTTCTGCCGTTATTTTCATCTTCTCTGCGAATAGCTTGGTTTCCTCCTTAGCTCTGAATAGTGACTTGTTCGGTTACGCTGTCTACTGCACTCGGATGGGCACTCGGATGGAGCGGAGTTATGCAGGTGCTGTGTCTGGGAGTTCGGAGCCTAGTTTTTGTATTGGCAAGTCTTGCAATGTTCCACAATCCTTTCACGAGGCTCGTGAAGGTGGTGGGGATCACACTTTTATTAAAAAGCTTGGTAAAAGAAATGAAAAACTGCTCTTATTCTCACTGAAGTTGAAATCAGTACTCTCGTGTCTTCTTGGAGCTTAGCTCTAGTGGAAAAATTCCTTTATGGAAAACCAAAACTTGAGATCATTAGAAAATATTTTGAGGCTATGAAGCTATCAGGCAGTTGGAGTATTGGATTACTTAACGGTCGACATATACTTATTCAACTATCTCATGATGTCGATTACACTTGTATATTTTCACGAAAAGTTATTAAGATTGACAATCATTTTATGAAATTTTTGAAATGGACTGACGATTTTGATCCAAAAGTGGAGTCCCCTACAATTCCTGTTTGGATAAAGTTTTTGGGGTTAAAATTACATCTGTTCAATTTGGAAATTCTCTACTCCTTAGCAACTGCTTACGGTAAGTCACTCAAGGTTGATAGTCCTGCGCTTGCTGTCACCAGACCCTTTGTGGCTTGTATTTTAATTGAGAGTGATGTCACTCAACGAGCTCCATATGAGGTATGGATTGGAACCATTCACAACAGGTATTGGCAAAAGGTTGAAATAGAACCACACCCTCCTTATTGCTCTCGTTGTAATATATTTGGCCACAGTTCTATTGTTTGTCATCGCCTGCATCCTCATCTAAAGCCGAATATCATTAAAGATCAGCCACCTACCATCCCTACTGAGAAGGTGCAACCCGATCCTCTACCCAACTTTGCAGCTTCTGATGAATAATGCCATATTACAGGTACAGATCAAAAAGTGTTTATACCACTCACTATTATTAAAGAAGACTCACTTACATAGACACACGAGAGTGCTCCTTTGATCAAATAAAAGATCAGCTGGTACAACAAGCAATTATTTTTAATGTTCATCATCTTACACATGCCTGACACACTTGAGACCAAACCACTGATCAGGCAAGCCAATCTTCGAATGAGGAATGACAGGTCTATTTAGGAAGAAAGAAGAAGATTAGAGGTTGACTCAAGCTTGGGAATTTATTGGTTGATACTTTGGTTACTATTGGCAATGGCACTCATCTTACGAATTTATTAGATATCTCTATTCCTAGAACTAGGGGCAGAGGCAAAGCATAATTGGGTCGCTCTCTAGCTATCTGATAATACGTAATTTGAAATTTTTTTATGTCTCTCATGTAATTTTCTGTATTTTCTCTTTTTTGGAACCATTTGTATGTGGTGGTTATCGTGGGGGAAAGGTGTCATGCTTGGACCCTTCCACACAATCTATATGTATCCTTATTTCTTTTTAATAAACTTTGGCGTTTCAGTATATATATATATATATATATATATATATATACCTCTTCTTATTAAAATTCAAAGCACTTCCACACTTATTAAATCCCCTTTTAGATATCTACATGGCTGGTCCTCTCATCCTGATTTTCTTAAACAGGTGCTTTCTGTTTGGACCAATTATCATCATGTTAACTCATGGGTGAAGTTATGGATTCTTCAAAAAAGACTACCTGCCAACCTCAGAGCTTGAAATTGGTAAGTTTTTGGCAATTTACATACTAAGGTTGTGGAAGCTGAGGAAACTGTTGAAAACTTGGAGACCCAGCTGACTGAAAACC
>NW_018222816.1:0-5049 GCF_001263595.1 Phalaenopsis equestris
GACAAAAAGATGAAATAATAAAGTGTAAACATGTGGAAACTAATCCAGGTGGCGGTGTCAAATGGCAAAGCGACGTGTGTGAGTTCGGAGTGCCATAGGATGACGCGGCGGCTGACTGAGATAAGTAAGAAAATCATATTTAAATGATTTAAATTAATTCCTAGAACTTAGAAAATGCATAACTTAGTGCAGAAAAACCATAAAAATAATATAAAAATACTCTCTTGCTCAGTGAATAGAAGAAAATAATGTGGAATAAAAATAAAAATTATTTGTCGTGTCTCTAATTTTTAATTAAATAAATATTATATGGTTATTTTAATTCCAATCAAGTAAATAATAGTCACCATGATCTGAAATTTTAGAGGTTGATTCCTCATGTTAATCGTGGTGTTCTCTAATTTTTCCAAGGTCAGAGAGCATTTCTAGCTTTGAAAACTTAATTTTCAAGCCTAGATGAGTATTTTTGCTTAAAATAATTTTATAAATTAAAATATAAATCAAAAAAATATGGGACTTATTTTGGTAGGTTCCCTTTAGTGAAATTTAGGCCTAACCTAAACCGTAGGTTTAACTAACATTAGACTTAAACCCATATTGGACCCATCCATAAGTCTAGAAAACCTAGACCTAACCTAAGTCTAATCTAACTTTGACTTAGTTCAAATTGAACTTAACCTAAACCTTTGATTTAACTAACATTAGACCTAAACTTAAAATGTAGGTCCAACCTAAATTGGATCTTGCCTCAACATTAGGTTTAACCAATATTAAAGGTAAACCTTGAATCCTACGCTAATATGAAGTGAACCTAACTTCAACTGTAGGATTAAAATACAATAAATATAAACCTAAATTGAACCTATTATTAGGTCTAGCCCAACCTAAAATTAACTTAATTCTAACCTAATTTAGACTTAGTTCAAATTGAACCACTTCTTAGGTCTAACATAACCTAGACCTAACCTATGTCTAATCTAACTTAAACTTAGTTCAAACTGAATCCACTTAGATCTAACCTAGACTTAACCTATGTCTAACATAGACCTGGTTCAACTAGAACTCTAATAGATATAATCTAATATGGACCTTATCTGAACACTGAACCATTGGGTCAATTCGACCTAACTCGGGTTAACCCTATTCAACTGAACCACTAAATTCAATTGAACCACTTAGTAAACTCGACCTAACTCGAGTTAACCCACTTTAACTAAACCACTGAATCAACTCATCCGAACTTAGGTTAACCCACTAAACAATTCACAAGGTTAACCTAACCTAACTCAGTTAAACCTACTTTAGCTGAACCACAAGGTAAACCTGACCTAACTCAAGTTAACCTAATTCAACCCAATTCTAGGGTCAACCCAACCTAAGTTGAGTTAAACTAATTCATCTGATCCATCGGGTCAACCTGACCTAAATCGGATAACCCAATTCAACAATCAAACTAAGTTAACTCAACCAAACTTGGGTTAACAAAATATATTTAAACCATTGGACCAACCTAACTTACATTGTGTCAACCTAATCTCCAGATCAACTTTTCCTAACTTAGGCATGTCCAATGACTAATTTTTACTTTTCTAAACAATCAAGTTAAACTTTGATTAACCCAACTTGAGACTCAACGTCAACCTTAACTTAAATCTCAACCTTAGTTTAATTAAGGATTGATTTAAGTCTAACCAAAATTAGACTTAAACAAATAACTCAAGTCTAAATAAACTTGGACTTCACCAAAGTCTAATTTAACTTGTAGTTTATTCCACTTAAAAGTTTTAACTTGGCTTAGTCCAGCTCAACCTGCTCTGCTCCCAAGTTAATCTTTCTTGATTTTACTTGGCATGCATTAAATCAATCTAAGCCAAGTAAGAGTAGTTCAAACTAAGAATTCTTGAGTCAAACCAATTGAACTTAGATCGATTTAAAAAAGTTTGAAAATAATCTAAGAGACAACCTGCTTAACTCAAGTTAACCCAGATTACTTAAAGACTCATATTTAGATCAATTCAATCCAACTTAAACTAATCTAAAATCAACCAATATATAGGTGACTGAGGTTTAAGTAGGGTTTGACTTCTCATACAAGAATAAAAGCAAACTTAGTCATAGTTGAAAAAAATTTGGGCTAAAGTACTAATACGCCTAAAAATGTACTATTTTTTATGCTTTATTTAATAATGATATTGCACTTTAAAGGTATGTTTTCTTATTTTTTTTGGTTTTAGGTACATCAAATTGAAGAAATTGAAGTGATTGGAGCAAAACGAACAAAAATGGACAAAAACTGAGCAAACCGGAGTAAATCGGGTCAAATCGGGGCACACCGGAGCTAAGGAAATCGGGGCACACCGGAGCCACAAATCGGGGCACACCGGAGCTAAGGGGGCGTAAACCGGACACTTAAGTGCCTTTGTCCGGATCTTAAGCACCCAAAATTGCACTTAGGTGCCACCAGATAGAGAGGAAGGTGCTTAAGAATCCCAAAATAGGCGCTTAGGCGCCGGTGACGATTTTCAAAAAAAACTTCTAGAATATACTTCAGATTTAGATGATTTTTGAAGTGGTGCTTTGTGCATCTCTTATAGAATTCATTGGAATTGATAAAATGGACTTTATAGAAGAATTTGGGGTGGTTATATGGAGTTTTGAAAAGGCACTTAAGGCACCATTTGGAAGATTCAATGAATATGGACAGTTTTGAAGAGACACTTAAGCATCTATTGCGAAATTATAAAAAAAGATGAAATTATAAAAAAAAAGGCTTGGAAATGTTTTTGTAATATCTCTTAGACTCTTGAATTAATTATAAGAAGAGAACAAAACTTTGAGAAGAAGAAGAAGGCTTGGGCGTGAGCCCCAAGTTAGGCGGTAAGGTGGGGAGAAAGAGAGAGAGTGAGAGATTTCTTATTTTCTTTTCACTTTGTGCTTTGAGAGGATTGTAAGGAGATTAATTTTGCTATACAAGGAGAGTTTGATTTCTATAAGAGATAAGTATTTTCATTGTATTTTTATTTGAATTTATTGCTTTTTTTGTATGTTTTCAAAGTCTTGTTGAATGAAAAATTCTTATTGTTTCTCCATGTGCAGTGAGTAGTTTTCTTTACTTTTCGCTCTTGTAATGAATTAGTATGCATGTGTAGGATATAGAATCGAGTAGGGTGAGAATATATTATAATGATTTTATTTTGTTCTTCATTTACATGTAAACTTGATCAACTTGCATGTTTAAATCTGTTGTGAGAGCATGTAATATCCGGGTGCTATTGTCTCAATGTATTGTCTCAATCAAATGTAGTAGAATCACATGAGATTGTATGGATGAGACTGTAGTCCATATAGTTAAGTGAAAAAATAGGAAAATAATCTTTAAACGGGTTAGAACTATAGGAATTTAGTGTGATAGGCTAAAGCCCCTAATTTGGTCTATTATTTTAGGTTTTGATGCAAGATGTTAGCCTTCAGATGGAGGGATTAGAGGGAACTCTAGAGTGAGCGCAAGTATCTTCCCTGCCTAGCCCGTCTTCAAAACTATTCAAATTTTTTATTAACCAATGTTCTTTATAACATCTCTAGTAATGGTAAAAAATATAATTGCTCCTATTTGTCATAATCTCTCTCACTACTTATTTTACTTTTACACATGTCACTACTTTCATTACATGAGAAAGAGTACTTTTAATATATTAAAAACCCCACTTTCTGATTTTCGCTAAGTATTTTAATTTAGAAGTAGAAGTAGCATTTTAGTGATAATTGTAGGATAAAATCAAAACAAAACTTTTATCGACCTTCCAAGCTAGGGCGTGTTATTCTAATGATTAACCTCAATCTTTGTGGGATCGATATTTGGGGCTTAATCAAAAAGCTCTATATTACTTGATAACGATACGTATAGTTGTGTAGAATCCCTAGAAATATAATTGAAATGTTACTTTATTTGGGATCAAGTTTTAAGTGTCATTACTGGGAATTAAAATCTACAAGTAGTGGTGTCAACTTCTTAAATTCTACATATAAAAAAGAATGTCGGGATCAAGTTTTTGGCGCTGTTATCGGGGACCACAACGGTTGATCCTAACTTGTAGGAGAATTTTAGTTGAAGTAATTAATATTAGACTTGAAAAATTGTAGCGTCGTAAAAATTGCTTTTGTGTGAAAAGAATTTTTTGTATCAAAAATTTTTGTGGAAAATCTGTTTGTGTGAAAAACAAGGTGTTTGTGAAAATGTTTTGTTAGGTTGAATATATTATTTATTTTCTTTGTTTAATTGTTAATGTATTTTTTTTTGTGTTACGTATGCGAAAAAAAAGATCTGCAGGACTTGTGCCTTATGATCCTGAGTTAGAAAAAATCAAAAAAAAATAAAAAAAATAGAAAGGACTTGTAAAACTAAAAATGGAAATGGAAAACATTCAAAATAATAACTTGGAAAATCATTATAAATCATTGAGGGATTACGTAAATCCTATGATAGATAAAATTCACTCAAGTATACAAACCTCTATTGTAGAAGCTGACTCATTTGAACTAAATCTAACAATTATTCAACTGGTGCAGAACAACCAGTTTGGGGGAACTCGTTCGGAGGATCCCTATTTACAATTATCAAATTTTCTAGAACTTTGTGCTACATTTAGTTATAATGACATGTCAAACGATAGTGTTAGACTAAAGCTTTTTCCTTTCTCACTAAGGGATAAGGCTAAAATGTGGTTATACTCATTAGCATCTGGCTCTATTAGAAATTGGGAGGAGTTAACTCTGAAATTCTTAGCTAAGTATTTTCCATCTTCAAGGACTACTAAAAATAGAAATGATATCATCTCATTTTGTCAGTATAAAGAGGAATCAATATACAAAACCTGGGAAAGATTTAAGGAACTCCTAAGTGTCCACACCATGCTCTGCCCAATTGGTTAATCATTCAAACTTTTTACAATGGGTTAGTAGGATCCCTTAGGTCTACAGTTGACGTTGCCGCTGGTTGATCATTAATGTCAAAACCATTTGATGTAGCATATGTGTTAATTGAAGAAATGG
>NW_018222816.1:5278-9409 GCF_001263595.1 Phalaenopsis equestris
AACAATGGGAAAATAATCATGCAAATCTTAATGGATGTTGGAATAATCAGAGGAACACAAACTATAGACCTTCATATCCACCAAACTTTAACAATGATCAACAATTTGATGATAAGAAGATATCTATAGAAGAAGTGGTACTGCAAATGGTAAACCAGTTGCAAGGTTAAAATACTGCGATTAGAAACATAGAGAATCAACTGAGATAAATTGTCAATTCACTTAGCAATAGACCCCAAGGAACACTTCCTAGCAACACTGAGATCAACCCTAAAGAGAAAAATGATGAACAAATAGACGCTCTCCAATTAAGAAGTGGAAAAGAGATAGAGGGTGTGGTTAGAAAAGAGAAAGAAGTTGTGAGAGAAACAAATGAAACTAAAAGAACTAAAGAACATGTTTCTAAAAATTTGGAAAAATTAATATCTCCAACTAAAATTAATTTTAGAAAGACCACCACCTCCATTTCCTCAAAGACTTAGATAGTATAAGTTGGATAAATAATTTTCAAAGTTCATGGAAGTACTTAAGAAGTTAACAATAAATATTCCTTTTGCTGAAGATTTGGAATAAATGCCAAATTATGCAAAGTTTATGAAGGAGATATTAAACAGGAAAAGGAAGTTTGGGGATTACGAGACAGTTGCACTAAGTGAGGAGTGCAATGCTATACTTCAGAAAAAGCTTCCTCAAAAACTTAAAGCTCCTTGTAGCTTAACTGTTCCTTGTGCAATTGGAGAAAGATTATGTTGAATAGCTTTATGCGATTTATGATCAAGCATTAATGTGATGCCTCTATCAATATTTAGAATGTTAGGTTTAGCCAATATTTCTCCCACTACTGTAACCCTTCAGTTAGTTGATCGATCTATCATGTATCCTAAAGGGAGTATAGAAGATGTGCTTATTAAAGTTGATAAATTTATCTTTCTTATGGACTTTACTGTAATATGTATGGAGGAAGATAAATAAATCTAATTATTTTGGGGGAGACCTTTTCTTATTACTGGACAAGCTATGATAAATGCACAAAAAGGAGAGTTGACTATGAATATTAATAACCATTAAACCACTTTTGATGTTTTGAAGGCTATGAAGTATGCAGCTGAGAGAAAAGATGATGATTATTTTTGAATCAATGAAATTGATTATCTAAGTAAAGACCATTTCCAGCAAATTTATGAGAGTAAGTTAAAAAATGAGATCAAAATGGACTTTCAAAATGAGTTGAAAATGTTGTCTAAAGAAGACTGTATGCATGTTCAGAAGAGGTGTGAAATGATGGACGTTACCGAAATAGTAAAATTTTAATTTCTTCTGTTGAAAAATCTCAGGAACTTAAGATGAATGAACCCCATACCATTTTAAGGCCTACCTATTTAGGGAATTCATCTATACTACCGGTCTTTATATCTTCAAATTTGACTCAATCACAAGAACCTGAATTGAATGATGAAATCAGTAAAAGACCTCCAAAGAAAGAGTTATTCAAAATCACTGAATGGCATATTCCATGGTATATAGACAAAATGAATAAGATTCTGATGCTGGGGCAACCAGAGTAAAAATTGAACAGTTACCCCTCAGAGATTTTAAGTCATCGATGCTATACCAGTGCTTCGTGGGAGGCAACCCATGGTTATCTTTGTTATCTGTTTATTGTGATTGTTGTTATGTTGGATTGGATAATAGCGAGATGTTGGAATTTAATCTGTGTTTGATGTGTAAGAGTGGATTGGATTAATGTTGTGAGGTAATTCCTTCTTCTTGACTAGAATTGTATATGATTTCTAGTATTATCAGGTTGACGAGTCTGTTACAACTTAGTTCTTAACCAGAGCTAAGAATTACCTTGAATCATGTAGTGTTTGGACTTGAGACACTCCATGTAAACTCTATTACTTCCTTTATCTGACTTTGTCATCACCGGGTAAGGTCATGAACTTACTTAGTGAATAACATCTGGATGAACTGCACTATATTTACTAGATTGTTTATGCCTTAGACTTAGAGTAACCCTGAAATTGGTAACACATGAAGTAATTCTAGTCCATGGGTGATAATGATACAAGGTTTTATAATATACCCACTTTATTAGTGTAGTTTCTTCCATTAGAAATTGAAAGTAAGGAGGGGAAATGTAAGTAGAAGGGAGATCAAATTAACCTCTGTCATTGTTTGTTTATTAATTTGTGAGTCTATGTATTAGAGTTTGTATGTCAAGTTAAATGAGTCTTTATAGATGAAAAAACTTATCTCAAAATTTTAAACTTGTTAGCATCCAACAATTCCTTTATGAAGTTTAAAATGTGTTACTGTTTAATCTTCAGTTTATACCTATTCTACAATGTAAAATTCCTTTATAGTGTTATGTCAAGCATGTTTAGGCTAGATTTACTTTCTACTACAATATTCTACCATGTGTTATTTGTTGATATTTTTGTAGGATGTGTAGTAACTTGTAAAAGTTATCTTTCCCTGCCGCATATTTTTGTATTTCATTAATACACATGTTTGAGCTTAAGTTTTGGGCGGGGGGGAAAGAAAAATGTTTCAAATTTAAACCTTATTTTCAAAATTATTACAAATAATTTTTTATTTTATTTCTAATGATTATTGTTATGTGCAGTCATCTTAAGGATGTTAAAATTTTAAATATAGAAATGGAGTAGGAAAACTTAGTTAATATTTTTAGTGAAAAGGGTGAACCTAGAGTTAAGGATATTTACTTGAGAACTTGGGAAAATGAATAACTATATTTTGTAGAAAAATTTGTATCTTTGGAAAAATTAAGGATTCTTAGAATTCTTATTTTCAAACATTTAAGGCTCTCTTAGAAAGTATTTTTTTAAGAAAATATACATCTTTTCAAGTGAAGGAAAGTAATAAGTTTTAACTTTAGAGGAGGATAGTGGAATTCAAAATTATTTAAGGAATTCTTTAGATATAGTAATCCTCACATACAAAAAAAAAAGAAATAATAATAATAATAATAATAATAATAATAACAACAATAATAATAATGGATTAAAAAGATCTCTAAAAAAGAGAATAAAGTGGGGAGAAGCTTGAGGAGAAGTCTTAATCAAAAATTGGTTTCACTTTAGTCTTTCTAGAGTAAAGAACTTAGAGTAATTCTAAGCTTGCTTTCCATACTTATATTAGTAGAAATTATTTTTAATAGAGTTCTTAAGTCTATAAAGTAAAGTTCATAGAATCTGAAGTTTGAAAAATCTGCATATATTTCTGAATTAGATAGGAAAATAAATTACCAAGTTTGATAATAAATATCTTAGACCTTGGGCTAGTGTGATTCACTAGAAGATTTTCTAATTTGAACTATCACATTTTTAGAAAAAATTTTAGCAATTGTAAATGATGACATTAACTCAAATTTACATAAATTATTTTAAAAATGTAATATTACTTAAGGACAAGTAAGGATTAAGTTTGGAGGATTTTGATATGTCTAAAAATATACTATTTTTTATGTTTTATTTTATAATGATATCGCACTTTAAAAGTATGTTTTTTTGTGTTTTTGGTTGTAGGTACATCAAATTGAAGAATTTGGAGTGATTAGAGAAAGCTAAACAAAAATGGAGAAAATTGGGTCAAATCGGGGCACACCGGAGCCAAGGGGACCTAAATCGAATCCTTAAGTGCCTGTGCCCAGTGCGTAAGTGCCCAAAATGGTGCTTAGGTGCCACCAGATAGTGAGGGGGGCCCTTAACAGTCCCAGAATCGGCGCTTAGGAGCCGGTGACGGTTTTCAACGTAACTTCTAGAATATACGTCGGGTTTGGACAATTTTTGATGTGGTGCTTCGTGCATCTCTTGGGTAATTCATTGGAATTGATAAAATGGACTTTAGAGAAGAATTTGGGGCGGTTATGTGGATTTTTTAAGAGGCAATAAAGGCACCATTTATAAGATTCAATGAATATGGACAGTTTTGAAAAGACACTTAAGCTTCTCTTAGGAAATTATAAGAAAAGGCTTGGAAATGCTTTTAAAATATCTCTTAGACTCTTGAATTAATTAGAAGAAGATAAGAAGGCTTGGAGAAGAAGAAGAAGGCTTGGGTGTGGGCCCCAAGTGGGGCGGCAAGGTGAGAAAGAAAGAGAGAGAG
>NW_018222816.1:9512-11750 GCF_001263595.1 Phalaenopsis equestris
TCCCTCTTGTAATGAATTAGTATGCATGTGTAGGATATAGAATCGAGTAAAGTGAGAATATATTGTAATGATTTTACTTTTTTTCTTTATTTACATGTAAACTTGATCAACTTGCATGTTAAAATCTGTTGTGAGAACATGTAAGATCTGGGATGGTATTGTCTCAATCAACTGTGGTAGAATCACATGAGATTGTATGGATGAGAATGTAGTCCATATAGTTAAGTGCAAATAAATAGAAAAATAATCTTTAAAGGGTGTAGAATTAGAGGACATTAGAGTGACAGGCTAAAGCCCATAATTTAGTCCATTATTTTAGGTTTTGATGGAGATGTTAGCCTCCAGATGGAGGGATAAGAGGGAACTCTAGAGTGAGATCTAGTATCTTCCCTACCTAGCTCGTCTTCAAAAATATTCAAATTTTAGATTAACCAATATTCTTTATAACATCTCTAGTAAGGGTAAAGAATATAATTTCTCCTATTTGTCCCAATATTTTTCACTACTTGTTTTACTTTTACACATATCACTACTTTCATTGCACGAGGAAGTGTACTTTTAATATATTAAAAACCACACTTTATGATTTTGACTAAGTATTTTAATTTAAACGTAGAAGTAGTATTGTAGTGATAATTTTAGGATAAAATCAAAACCAAACTTTTATCAACCTTCCAAGCTAGGGCGTGTTATTCTAAGCTAGAATTTCTCTTGAAAGTCACCGTGATTAACCACGATCTCCGTGGGATCGATATTTAGGGCTTAATCATAAAGCCCTATGTTACTTGTTAATGCTACGTATACTTGCGTAGAATCCCAAAAAATATAATCAAAATCTTACTTTGCTTGGGATTAAGTTTTTGGTGTCATTATCAAGGATTAAAATCTTCTAGTAGTCGTGTCAACTTCTTAAATTCTACATATAAAAAGAATATTGGGATCAAGTACCAACCAAACTAAATGAAATGTCATAAATTGCACCCTGAAAGACGTTAAAACTTGTACTTGAATAAAAAAAATGTAACTTTGTTTGAGAAGGTATTTTGGAGGAGGAAACCCAAGACTGCTAAATAAATATCTGTCAGTCAATTGTGACTAATCAAACTGCAAACCTTAATTATCCTGAGGCTATGGAACCATTGTATCTTGACCGGGTCACCCCAAATAATAAAATATAAAATGAAAATATAAAAAAAGTTTAATCAGCTTGTAAGTCATAAGCACCTTAAATTTTTCAGCCCTTAAAATCAAAAAAAGACATAAAGACTTAAATGAAACCATGATGAACGAAGATCAGTGAACACAACTTAAACCTCAGACACTTGTATCTATGAAGATCTCTTGCTTGATGAAATCCTTGATTGCTAACAAGAGTCATCCGATCAGAGTTGGTTTAAATACCTCTCAAACTAAGTAAACCAGAGTACATAATCACTATAGGATGATGGATCCATGAACAACTTGACCAGCTTGTCTACAAATTAAAACTTAATAAAAAAGCTAAATTAACAAAAAAAAACATAATTTTCTACTAACTTGTTTCGTCAAAATGCTAAAGACAATGCGGATGTCACCCTAGATTTACTTTACAAGTTATTATAGCATGCTAACTCTATTTCACAAGTACAATCATTCAAAATTTAGAGCAAAAGGATGAACCTAAATTGAACCATTAATGACATAACAAAAAATCTAGGATTGTTCATAATCCTTAGTAAGCTACTACCTTTAGGATGAGACTTTGACATTCCTTTCCTTGACAACGATACTTGAATTTTGTGAGAGCAAATTATAATCTCGATCAATAGTTTTCTTGAGTAGCCTTGACTACTTAGGATGTAATTAACTATAGGGTCACGTCCTTAGTGGAGGATGTTAACCTTAGAAATGGTATATCAACCTAAATTCTTTGGTACTTAGTTTTCATAAGGTTTTTTTTGTAGTTGTGTCTTCAAAAGCATACCAATGTTATCTCAATATGGATTTATGTTTTGGAGCAATCAACGCAAAATTTACCTTATGAAGGCTTCCCATACATTTCTTTTGTTTGCTCCCGTTATTGCCTGTCCTCGTTCTCTAATTTCTCATATCTTATTTCATCTAAATGAAATGATATGGAGAATTATTCAGAGAAAGGGGAACATATAGAAAACAACTAGTGACTCTTAAATGACAATGATGTCATCAAGCAACTGATGAAATGAAGACTGGAGACACGCGACGAGTAGCACCATCACA
>NW_018222817.1:0-277 GCF_001263595.1 Phalaenopsis equestris
AAATATGGAAGAATGGGGGAGGAGGTCCAAAGAGCGAGGGAGATAAAGATAGGGTAGAAAAAAGAGAGCGATATGGAGGGTGAGATAGGGAAAAGAGAGAGGAAAAGAGAAAAAGTGTGGGAGAGAATAAAAGGGAGCAAGAGAATAGGGAGAGTGAAAGATGAGAGAGAGCAAGCTATAGCAAGAAAAGAGATAGAGAGTAGGAAGGGATGAATGGAGGGAATCTTAGAGAGGGAGAGAGAGAAAAGGATAGCAAAGAGAAAGCAAGAGAGTGGGA
>NW_018222817.1:1588-2918 GCF_001263595.1 Phalaenopsis equestris
GGGAGAGAGAAAATAAGAGAGGAGAGAAAACAAGAGAGCGGAAGGCAGAGAGTGATAGAAAGAAAAAGTGAGAAAAGATGAAGGAAAAAATAGCAAGCTTTTCTATCTTCTCTTTCTAATTATCTCTCTGTTGCTTGCTCTATTTCCTTCTCTTTCCTTATCTATCGTTCTGTTGCTTGCTCTAGCCCCTCTCTCTCACTTAAACCCTCATTCTCTCTCTCCTTCCATCTTTATTTCTATCATTCTTTCGTGCTCTTTTCTACTTCCCACTCTCTCAATCTCACTTTCTTGTGCCCTCTCCCTTCCTCATTCCCTCCATTCCTTGTTCCCCATCCTTCAATTTCTTTCTCTCATTATCCCACTTTATTACCCTCCCACACCTCATATATCTCTTCTCTTTCCCCCATTTCTCTCCTCCTCTCTCTCCGCAGTCCCTCCTTCCCTGACTCCCTTTCTATTCACTCTCTTCTTTCAATCTTTTCTCTCACTCTCTCTCTCTCACTCGATTCTTTATTCTTTCACTCGCTTAGTTCTATCTTTCTCTCTCTCTCTCTCCACGTCTCCACTTTTCTCTCTGTTTCTCTCTAAATATATCTGCATCCTTCCCTTATTATTTTTCTAACCCTCCTTTCTCTACCTTGCTTTCTCACTTCTATCTCACATAACTTCTATTGTTCTCACGCCATTCTTGCTAACACGCTTTCCCTTCCCCTCCCCTCTCTCTATTTCTATATCTTTCTTTACTAACTCATCCTCTCTCTCTCTTTCTTTCCTACCTCATTGTCTCTCTCTCACTTTCTCTTTCTCTTTCTCTTTATCACTCACTCGTTTCTCCCTTCTGCGCCTTCCCTCTATCTCTCTTGTTTTCTTTTATCTCTCTCTCTCCTCTTTCTTGTTGTACCTCTTGCTCGTTCTCTCTCTCCTTCTCTATATTTTCACTTGCTTGCCCTCTCTCTTAGTTTATCTGGCTCTTTCTCTCTTCTCTCTACCTCCTTTTATTTCTCTACCTCTGTTGGATCTTCCTCTCTATTTCTCTTCCTCACACGCTCATTTTTCCACTCTCTCACTCTATCTTCACTCCCCTACCCTCTCCTTCACTCTCTTGTTCCTCTCTCCTTTTCCCACACTCCTTTATGTTCCCTTCCTATGTCTTGCTCTCTCTCTCTCTCACTCTCCTTACTTTTTTCTAACGATCTATCTTTGTCATTATTTGTCCCTCTGACCCTCCCTCTCTTTCCTTCTCTTGATTTTTCTCTTTCTTTGATCTCTTTTACTTCTCTTGTTATCTCTTTTCAATTTGTTACTCTCTTTTTCACTCTCTCTCATTCTC
>NW_018222818.1:0-840 GCF_001263595.1 Phalaenopsis equestris
AGGAAGCCAAATGTAATATTTTAGTATGTTTTTACTATTTTGCAATTTTTATGATTTTTTAATTATTTAAATGCTAAAAAATAGCTTAAAAATTAAAAAAAAAATTTCATTCAAATTTTATTTTTGTTAGGTTCCTCTGATCATAAGGAGCTCTCAAAACCAATTTGTAATTTTTTGAGTTGTATTTTAATTATTATAATTATTTTAATGCCAAAAATATGATTTCACTTAATTAATCCATTCGAATGTTCAAATTAACTCTAATTGACTTGAAATTTTTATGTGGAGCTCCCCTAACATAAAACTACAATGTAGAATATTTTTTATGCCATTTACATTAATAATTAATCCAAATTTATTTTCATTTCATTTTTAGGGTTGGTGACAATTAGGGTTATTTTTGATGAGTTGAATAAAGTTTATATTTTTCCCTGGAATTAATATTTATAGTTTTTATACAAAAATAGGGGCCATTAACTTGAAAATTAGATATCTTTAGTTCGAGATGTCCCGTGACGTTGTGAGGCATCAAAAGCACCATGGTTCCATGCCATGGTGAAATGTCTATGAAAATGGAGAATCAAAATAAAGAAAACACTATTTAATTAATTAAAAATAAAATATGCATCAAATGGACATGAAAATATTTTCATTATGTTCTCCTCTGTTCCCTGAGCAAGCGAGTATTTTATTTTATTTTCATGATTTTTCTACACAAAGTTATGAATTTTTTATATTTTATCTATTTATTAATAAGAAAATCCCTATTTTTGTACTTAAGTGACGAGGCGTCACCTCAACCTAGGAAGATCCGAAGCTCCACGCTGCGTCTTCTGGTTT
>NW_018222819.1:0-1152 GCF_001263595.1 Phalaenopsis equestris
CATAAACAGCGGGCCGAGTCAGCAGCTACGTGGGCAACGACATCCAATTAGAGCGCGCCAGACATGCCTTTAGAGCTTTCTAGGATCTAGTCAGCAAGCGTTGTTTAAATAGATAAATAAGGCTTTTTCTTATTTATTTAAATACCCTTAACATAGAAAATTCATAACTTTCTGTAGAAAAATCACAAAAATAAAATAAAAATACTCTCTTGCTCAGTGAATTTAGTTGAACAATGTGGAAAAAATGTCAAGTCTATTTGATGCATATTTTGTTTTTAATTAATTAAACTTTGTTTGGGATCATTTGATTCTCCATGCATATTAGGAGATCACCTTGGCTTCAAATTTTGGCATATTGTAACCTCTGTTAAGGGGGACATTCTTTGATTTTTCTAAAGTCAGAGGAGGTTCTTATACACAGATCCATATTTTTCAAGATCATTCACATTATTCCATTAAAATAATCATGAAAATTAGCATATTGATTATAAAATTCTAAGCAAATTTTGGAAGGTCCACCATGACTAGAGAAACCTTTGGAAATAATCATGACTAAAACTTTTGGAAATAATTTCATGGGTTAAGTCATTTAAAATACCATTAAATTTCCCAAATACTAAATCACTAAAATAATTAATTTTGGAAAATATAAACATTTAAATGACTTGATTTTTTATCTCCACTGTGGTTTATGATCCAGAGAACTCATCATAAAAATTTCAAAATACTTTGAGTTCATTTTACAACATAAGTTTATTTTTAAAGATAAATACAACTTTTGGCATTTAAATGTTTTTTAAAAATCAAAATATTACTAAAAAAATTATGAAACTTTATATTTTGATTTCTCTATGATCAGGGGTATTTTCTAAAAATAAAATGATATTTATATTAAAAACTTGATTTTTAACCTATTTTAAATATTTAAATAATTAAAAATCCATAAAAATCACAAAAAATAATAGAACTCATGAAAATGTTCTAAACTGCTTCCTAATCACTTAGAAACGATTAGAATATTTTTCTTGATTCTCTAAATAAAGATATTGAATTTCAAAGCTTAAGAATAATTTTTAAAAGGTTTAAAAGGCTAAAAATGAGTTTTCACTAAAATATATCCAATAAATCAAAGAAAAACCAAAAAAAAATATA
>NW_018222820.1:0-362 GCF_001263595.1 Phalaenopsis equestris
CCAACAAAACAATCAACGAGAGAGCTAGTAGGCTTTGAAACATCGTGACAAATATTATTTGTTAACTAACTTCGTTGTGTTGATAATATTCTCATGTCAAATATTTCTTTATTGAAGACTGTGGACCAACTGTGAGTCATTTATGTCTGATCTTGTACATGTCCTATAACCAAATGTTGTTGTGGAGGTTCCCCTTATCAATCATTGTGGCCCAAATTTTTTAAAATTTCCCTTCAGTATCACACTTACTCATGCATTTGTAAAAGAGATCGCCCACATTCTTGACACCCAAAGGACAATGCACTTTTGAAGGAGATCTGCGCCATCGAAAAGGCTACGCGTCACGATATGAGTAGAAGAAT